>NC_057386.1:300000-550200 GCF_019320065.1 Cervus canadensis | reverse complement strand
TGGGCCGGCCCGCTGCCCCTCGGACACTGGGACACAGTCACCCTGGGCCGGCCCGCTGCCCCTGGGACACTGGGACAGATACCCTGGGCCGGCCCGCTGCCCCTCGGACACTAGGACACCCTGGGCCGGCCCACTGCCCCTCGGACACTGGGACAGACACCCTGGGCCGGCCCGCTGCCCCTCGGACACTGGGACAGACACCCTGGGCCGGCCCGCTGCCCCTCGGACACTGGGACAGACACCCTGGGCCGGCCCGCTGCCCCTCGGACCCACTGGGACGACACCCTGGCGCCGGCCCGCTGCCCCTCGGGACAACTGGGACACACCGAGGTCACCCTGGGCCGGCCCGCTAGCCCCTCAGACACTAGGACAGACACCCTGCGGCCGGCCCCGCTGCCCCCTCGGACCACGCGGACACAGCTCACCCTGGCCGGGCCCGCTGCCCCTTCGGACACTGGACACAGTCACCCTGGGCCGCGCACCGCTGCCCTCGGACACTGGGACAGACACCCTGGGCCGGGCCCGCTGCCCCTGGCACTGGGGACCACCAGTCACCCTGGGCCGGCCCGCTCCCCTGGGAACTGCGGACAGATACCCTGGGCCGGCCGACTGCCCCTCGTACACTAGGACACCCTGGGCCGGACCACTGCCCCTGCGGACACTGGGGACAGCACCCTGGGCCGGCCCGCTCCCCGGACACTGGGACAGGACACCTGCGTCCGGCGCCCCGCTTGCCCCTCGGGCACTGGCGACAGACACCCTGGGCCGTCCCGTCCCCTCGGACACTGGGACAGACACCCGGCCGGACCCGCTGCCCCTCGTGACACTGGGACAGACACCCTGGGCGGCCTGCTGCCCCCGGACACTGGGGACACAGCACCCCCCTCCTGGCCGGCCCACTGCCCCTCGGACACTGGGACACAGTCACCCTGGGCCGGCCCGCTGGCCCTCGGACACTAGGACAGACACCCTGGGCCGGCCCGCTGCCCCTCGGACACTGGGACAGACACCCTGGGCCGGCCCGCTGCCCCTCGGACACTGGGACACAGTCACTCTGGGCCAGCCCGCTGCCCCTCGGACACTGGGACACGGGCGCACTGTCACCTTCCTGTGCTAAGGCTTCCGGGCAAGGACGCTGCCAGCCCTTGGCGGGTCCCCAGGTTCCCGAGGAGCGCCCGTCTGTGACTCTGCCCTCAGGGCTCTACCCGGACACCCAGTGTCTTTAGCCCCTTTCACCTGCCCCCTCCCGCACCGCCCCCCGCCAGCACTGGCACCATCGGCTGAAATTCTTCTAAATTCCTCATGTGACAGTCAGACTAAGCTGGCAGCCTGTCCTGATGGGCTGGAGCAGTGGATCTTGCCAGCTTCCCACAGACCCACCCGGAAGCCCCCCGCCTCCGCCCGGTTCTGACTCTGTCGGCGATGCGGCCGCCGTCCAGGGGCCGCGCCGTGAGAGCCGCTACCCCAGGTGGAGGAGTCCCCGTGGCGTCCGGCTGGGCTGACGCGAGGCCCCAGAGCTCTCCGCGCGCCGGGGAGGAGAGTGAGGACTGCCCGGGTGCTGGTGGGCGTGGCCGCGGTCCCTTCTCGTTGGACCGACGGATGATTGACAGGAGTTGGCGTCAGCCCTCCCCAGCAAGCCTCCATCAGCTGCACCGCGGAGCTGCCCCTCTGCGGGCGACGCGGCCTTTTCTCCACTTTAGTTTCCGTTTGCTTCTCCATCTAGAATGGGCACCGGGGCCACCCAGGGTCTTGGGAAAGGCTCCTGAGTCGTCCCCCTGAGTCAGCCCTGCTCCCTTGCAATTCTAATGCTCCGCGGGTTAGAAGCCACCAGCCTCTAGGAAGGAAAGAGACGACTTGTCGGGGTTCCAGTGCCGCCATGTGTGGGCTGGTCTGCTGGCTGCTCAGACGGAAGGCGGACCAGCTCTCCCGGCTGAGGGTGGTGGTGGGGAGGGGGTTAGGATGCAGATTATGCTTCCCCGGGTTTGAGCAGCGGCCCCGGTGTCACGGATGCTGCTGGACCAGGCCAGTGCTGAGTCTCCAGGCATGACGGCTGGGCCCCCGGGCCCCACTGCCTGTGGTGGGCAGTGGCAGCGGGCAGCTTCTCCTGGTGAGGGTCAGAGGCTCCTCCTCCCGCTTCAGCACCGTCCTGCTGTCTGTCTATCGCCCGGTCCTGGTGCGGGACACTCAGCAGGTGGGTCTGTTCTCCTTTTGTAACCTTGGATCTTGCTGCTTCTCTCTTTGCAGTACGAGACGCGAAAAACCTAATCCCTATGGATCCAAATGGGCTTTCAGATCCTTACGTGAAGCTGAAGCTTATTCCTGACCCCAAGAACGAGAGCAAACAGAAAACCAAAACCATCCGCTCCACGCTGAACCCCCAGTGGAACGAGTCCTTCACGTTGTGAGTTGAACCCCCTCTTCCTGATGTGTTTTCTCCTTCACACTATGAGCGGTGATAAGCTGGGCTTATTATAAATGTCTTTAAACATCGATTCATCCCTAAGCTCTTCTCCCACGGCTGCTAGAGACGTAGCTGTGGTCACCTTTGGTTGATGGATAGAGACTCAGTTTACCAAGACTTATACACGATACCCCAAGTTAACATCAGTAACTCCTGTACAAAAAGTTCTCTTACATTACAAATATAAGATCAAGTCCTCTTGGTGGACTTCAGTTTGTGTGTGTGTGTGTGTGTGCCGGGGGGGTTAGAGGAGGTTGTAGGTAAGAGTTTAAACAATAGTTTTTAAAACATGGAATAAGTGGGTAACCATTGAAGCTGATATTGCCACTGAAATGGGAAGGTTTTCTTTACATCTAAGCAGGAAAGACTTCCTGGGGAAGGTGACATTTAATGTGGGCCTGAAAGGAGTGGAAAGATTTTGGAGACAGAGATGGAAGGAGAGAAAGGTTGGGGAGTGGAGGAGTGAGTAAGTCACCAGCAAGAAAGCTCTGCGTGCGGCTGAGCACAAGCAAGGGGTCCTCTCTGCGGATGAGAATGCAGGAAGCAACTTGTCCGCACACACCCAGACGTAGCTGTCTAGGGCAAAGGTCAGAGGCTGTCCAGCTTTGCTCTGGGAAGGGCTGGACGGTAAATAGTTTAGACCCTATGGGTCATCCAGTCTCTGTTGCAGGTACTATTCTAGATTCAGAGCTGCCATAGCCAAATGTGTCCAGACAAATGGCCATGACTGTTTCAATAAAACTTTATTTACAAACACAAGCAGTGGGCCTGACTTGGCCGTGGCTCATGGTTGCTAACCCCTTGTCTAGAGCTTTGGTTGCCAGGGGCTGGCACTTTGTTGATGATGGAGAACCACAGGAAGAGAATTGAATATACAATTTTTTTTAATCTCAGGTTAAGATCTCGAGCATGTGATATCGTGCCTTAAACCACAGTAAAGATAACCCTGTATCCGTGTGTGTGTGTGTTCTTTCACAGCAAATTAAAACCTTCTGATAAAGACCGGCGACTGTCCGTGGAGATCTGGGACTGGGATCGAACCACACGGAACGACTTCATGGGGTCCCTTTCCTTTGGGGTCTCGGAGCTGATGAAGATGCCGGCCAGCGGATGGTGAGGAAGGCTGAGTGTGTCTGTGTGAGCCAAAAGTTAATTGTCTGAAAACATTAGCGCTTTCAGAGATTCAGGGGACGAGCTGGCTTAATTCCAGAGGGGCCATTGCGTGTGCAGTTTCCCGGGTCCTGGCTCCCCAGTGAATGCATTTCAGAACCAGCTGGACTGGAGCCTGGGGGTGGGGGTGGTGTTGAACCCGGTGGCGTCAGCATGGCCTCACCCTCCTCCGCCCCATGTCTCTGAAGGTACAAGCTGCTGAACCAAGAGGAGGGTGAGTACTACAACGTGCCGATCCCCGAAGGCGACGAGGAAGGCAACGTGGAGCTCAGGCAGAAATTCGAGGTGAGACGAGCGGCGTGAGTGAACCACCCTTCTGTTCAGAAAGTTTCACTCCAGGAAGGGCCAGATTTTTGTGGTCACTGGGCTGGAAGGCAAAGGTCATTTAAATGTTAATCTTTGTCCTTATCTAAAGGCATAAATCTTGCATCATCACCTTGCTTCGCAGCCTGTTGACACTCGGGCTGTTATCCTTAGATATCAGAAACAGCTCTGCAGTGGGGGGTTGCTTCCTGCTAGGAGTCGGTCTGGCATCAGTGGGGAGAAGGGCAGGTCCTAGGCTTCTCCAGGTGGCAGAGTCCTCGGGTGTGCCTGTCGGGCCAGCATCTTCCTTTTCTCTGCAGATCTCTAGGAAGAGGAGCTCCTTCTCCCCACCCGGGTGCGCACCCGCCTTCTGCCCCAGTGGTGTCACCGCTTCCTCCCTCGCTTCCCTCCTCCTCCCCTCTTCTCTCTCCTCACCTGACGTCTCAGCTCTTAATGCAGTTTCTCCTCCACGCACCTGCCTTACGCTCCATGTCACAGCTTGCCATCTCTTGCCATTTCTCCAATCACCTGTGTGTTGGTTGTTCGAAGGACCCATGTAGTAGCTGATTGTGTCTCTGCACCAGGCTCACGGGGGCTTCCCTGGGAGCTCAGACGGTAAAGATTCCGCCTGCAGTGCAGGAGACGGTGTGATCCCTGGGTCAGGAAGATTCCCTGGAGGAGGGCACGGCAGCCCACTCCAGTGTTCTTGCCTAGAGAATCCTGTGGACAGAGGGGCCTGGCGGGCTACAGTCCGTGGGGTTGCAGAGTCAGAACAGCTGAGTGACCGAGCACTCATACACGTACCTGATCCATTACCTTGTGAAGCTCCCCCTTCCTCGGGCAGCTCCCAAGCCCTGAAGAAGTTCAGGTGTGCACACACGCGGGCAGAGGCCCTGCACGGTCGGCGCCTTGGGTCCCTCCTCCTGGGCTTGTTTCTTCTCCCAAATATGTCCCGTCCCAAAGGAGCGCACAGGGCATACCTGCCGGTTAGAGTGGGTTCCGAAGGATGTAAGACAGAAACGTTCACAGTGCTTTGTCACTGACGTTGTTCAGTCGCTCAGTCGTCTCCGACTCTCTGTGACCCCGTGGACTGCAGCACGCCAGGCCTCCTTGTCCTCCACTCTCTCCCGGAGTTTGCTCAAACTCATGTCCATTGAGTCGGTGATGCCATCCAACCATCTCATCCTCTGTCGTCCCCTTCTCCTCCCGCCCTCAATCTTTCCCAGCATCAGGGCCTTTTCCAGTGAGTCAGCTCTTCATATCAGGTGGCCAAAATATTGGAGTTCCAGCTTCAGCATCAGTCCTTCCAATGAATATTCAGGGTTGATCTCCTTTAGGACTGACTGGTTTGATCTCCTTGCAGTCCAAGGGACTCTCAAGAGTCTTCTCCAACAACACAGTTCAAAAGCATCAATTCTCCTGGGTTCAGCCTTCTTTATGGTCCCACTGATCACTGACATTTGGATCACTGATCACTGCGGGCAGGGCCTGGATGCCCTCAGGAGTGCAGAGGACGGGGCCTGGAGGGTGCTCTGCGAGTCTGTAGTAGAGGTCCACACACCACTTGCAGGATCACCCCAAAGACTGCAGATGCCTGAGGATCACAGGTTTGTCGGCTGTTATTTATCCTGGGGAAACATTTTGAGATTAACCTTGTTACTGATTAACAAAATGTGACCCAGTTATGATGAGAGTTAAGACGTTTAAATCACTGCACTTGAGACTCAGTTGCTAGGTTGTCTGTGGAAAGAAAGCAGGCATTCTTCAGTTTACTGTTGTTGAAATTGGATTTTCCAAAAGCTTCCATTGTCTTTGAAGACTTTCGTTAATTCAGGATGTTCTTCAGATGGGGGAAAAAAAATGGTTCATTGGAGACCCCCGACAAAGTGTAGCTGTGTGTTGATTTCATCAGGCTTGCCAGTGTTACCATGGAAACCTGAGTCCTTTCAGATGACCTTTTGGACACAAAACAGAAAATCTGTGTGCCTCAATATGGACTCGGCTTTTCTCCCCCTAAATGGCTTCCTTAATTACTTTCTGAGCTGTGTGGTGTTAAGGGTGGGGTAAATCTATAAAATGCACATCAGTGAAAAGAGATTTTGTTTTCCTCTTTGTACGTCAGCTCTTAGAGGCAGAACCTTAAATTGAAATGAGATGAGGTTCGGTGTTGGAAATCATTTTCTCACCTCTGTTTGAGCATCATCAACAGGGATTAACACTGCTCTTCAGCAGAGCAGACTCCAGGGCAGACTCTGAAGGACGCTGCTCAGAATTTCTAATATTCTGGGTGGTGGGGAATGCATGCTTTTATGTGACCGTATGGCGGCATTTTTAGGAGTGTGCTGTGGTCTACACCCATCTCAGAACTTGCCTGTGCTGTGTGGTGAAGGCCCTCCCTGTGTCTCAGGCTCGTCACCCCCCCAACCTTACATCGCCCTCCAGCCCTTTAAATGGCCCCGGCGTCCCCTGTGCCCCCTGCTGGGCACACCTGTCCGTGTGTCCCCTCCACGTGCATCCAGAGAGGAACCTCGGGTCCTGCTGTGAAGGCTTTGGAATCTAAACTTCAGGCCCCATGAGGCCTCCACGTCTCCCGGTCACTTGCCCACATCCAGGGAGGGTGCCCGAGCTCGTGTCTGACGAGGGAAGCTGTCAGGGCCGAGTCGCTCTGCAGCCCAGGGCCTGCCTCCGCTCACACAGCCAGGCGCCTCGAGCACTTGGGCGAACAGACCGACTGGCACGATGAGCGTGGTCATGCCTGGAGATGGACCAGCTCCTTTCCCAGAAAGGGGGCATTCTTGGAATTTCCAGCTGGTACATGCTGCATCTCCTCAATGCCAAGTACCACTTGTGGGGACAGAGGCATGAGACGCGGGCTCCCCTGGTGGCCCGGTGGCTAAGAATCCACCTGCCAGTGCGGGGGACCCGGGTTCAATCCCCCGTCCGGGAGGATCCTACATGCCACGGAGCAGCTGAGCCTGGGAGCCACGCCTACTGAGCCCGAGCCTTCGAGCCTGTTCCCTGCAGCAAGAGAAGCCTCCACAGTGAGAAACCCAGCCCCACAGCTGGGGAGCAGCCCCCTCACGCTGGAGCCAGAGAAAGTTCTCAAGCAAAGACCCAGCACAGACAAAAATAAATGAAATTTCTTTTTAAAAAAAGACAGACTTCAGACGGGACCCTGGCTCCCAAGGACACTGCGAGCACGAACAGGGTTGGGAACCTGCCCCTGACTCCCCAGCGTGCGGGTAACGTCCTGACCTCCCGGGAGGCAAGCGGGCCTCCTCCCAGCCCCCACCCCGCAGCTGACCCAGCTAGGCATGGCTGACCGTGGCCACGGCGCGGTTCTTCCTCCGGCCCTCGGGATGCCGACCTGGCCTCACTGCTGAGGAGGCGTGGCTCGCTCAGTGTGGGGCGAGGCGTCGGCCTGGGGACTGCGGCCCGAGACAGGGCCCAGGAGCCTGAGGCCAGGAGCTTGGGGCTTGGCTTCCCTTCTGTTGATGGCTTTTGTTCCCACGGATGAGGCCTCCTTTCCTCTGAAGACCTGGGCCTCGGGCGTGCCCCTTCCCAGGGCTTCAGGCCGACAGATGCAGTCACAGAGCCTCGGAGCGGGAGCTCAGCGAGCCCAGCAGCTGGTGTGTCTTCAGCGGGTCATTGAAAACCAGCTCGCTGACGTTTGGGCTCCTACACTGACCTTGTCCACCTTGAGCAGGGGAGCGCGTCCTCTCGACCCCCACCCCGATCCGGGCTGCGGGCCAGGCAGGTTCCCTCCAGACTCTGGAACTGGCTGAGTCACTGCATAAGCCTTTCCTTTGATTTTTTTTTTTTTTTTAAGGAATTTGGGCTGTTTTGTTATATCCAAGCTTGAAACAGCTTAGAGTTCTTTCTGGGTCCATTTAAGTCTAAGAATAAGTGCCCAGTGATTGCATGGCAACTGTATAGAAGCGTCTCTGCTGGAGGATTTTCGCCTCCTATTCCAGGTGGAGGTGGGAGGTAGGACCCTTCTTCTCAAGGCATCTCAGCCAATCTGGAGGTCGCAGTGCCTCAAGGACTCAAGCAGAGACGTGCTGCTCCGTCAGGTGCAGGAGACAGACTCAGGCTTACATTTACTCCACAGTTATTCCAACACCAGGATCTCAGTAAGGACAGTTTTGTTTCTCTTGTTGCCTTCAACCTAGATGTGGATTAAGATCTCTAGTCTAAAATAGAGCTTTTGGGGATTGGAATAAAATGGCCTGTTTTGAGAATGACTATAAGGAGATCTGTAATTACAGGTGTATAGGGCCATAATTATACGATGTAGTAGACGACAGTCGGTCCAGACCTGTCAAATGATGTGACATTCACTTGCTGCCCAGTATCCTGTCTTAGTGGGCAAAGCCTTCTGAACACAAAGCATCATCCTTCCGTCTCTGGTCTCCCCTCTGCTCGGGAACAGGGCTGTTGTGCGCCTTGCAGGCTGTGGACTTTAGGCTCAGAGAAGCAGCCCCCTCACATTTTCTCCCAGCGGCTGACTGCCCCCCACCACCACCCCGTGTGAACTTGAAGAATTAATCCCATGGCTGCCTGCAGAGAATTCTCTGTTAAGATGGTCTCACTTGTTTTGATCACACTGGTACTTGAAAAAGTCAAGTTATCCGATCATGATGGGTTATTTCAGGGAGAAGTTCAAGGTGAACAGAAGTCCTGGTCACCTGGCATTTGGTCAGCCAGAGCTCAGCTAATCGGCTGCTCAGCAGGCTTGTCTCTTGCCAGTAACCTTAGGCTCTTCAAGATACTGAAGAGCCTTCTGAATCAGGAAGAAGTGCATTGTGTTACACAGTTTGGTGGTAAGTGGGTTTGGTTTTATTTTCATTTACAAATAGCAGCTATCTGTGTATAAAGCGACTGGTAACTGGCTATTAGGGCTTCCCAGGTGGCTCAGTGGTAAAGAATCTGCCTGCCAATGCAGGAGACGCAGGAGACACCAGTTCGATTCCTGGGTCAGGAAGATCCCCTGGAGGAGGAAATGGCAACCCACTCCAGTATCTTGCCTGGAGAACCCCATGGACAGAGGAGCCTGGCGGGCTACAGTCCACGGGGCCACACGGAGTCAGACACGAGTTAGCAACTAAACAGCACCTGGCTGCTCCCAGGCAGACGCTTGGTTAACCAGGGTTCCGCCATCCCTGCACCCACCCCGTCGGTCGGCGGAAGGCAGAAGGAACCATGAATGTCTGAGTGTCACAGAGCTGTTGCCGTGAGCCATGTCCCGCTGCACGGACGCCAAAGGAGGAAGAGAGAGGGTCTTGGCCCCTGGTTTGACACAGTTCATCGGGGGAAGGGCTGGTCCCCAGGCCTGCAGCCGGGAGCCCTGAGCGCTGCCCCATCCCCCTCCCCCTGGCCCCATTTGTGACCCCCCCACCCCCCTGTCCCCCATCCCCTGCCGGCCCGTCTGTGCCCGTGACCCCCTCTGCCTCCCCCGCTGGCCAGTCTGGAAGGCAACGCCTGGGAGGGAGGGGTGTGTCTTTAAACTGACGTTTTCCTTCGTTTCTGTTCATGTGTGTTTCTGGTCACACCTCCAGACCCAGGTAACTGTGGTTGAGGACACACCTCTGTCAGCGGGCAGTCGGCAAGGTGTGCGCTGGTCCGGAAGACCACAGGCCGAGACATCCAGTGGTTCTGATCGTCTTCACACCTGGCTTAATACCACTCGCTCTGCTTCAGCTTTTTCTCATTTCTTCCCAAGTCACTTAATTGTTATAACCTCATCAACCATTCTGTCCCCGAAGGATCCAAGGGAACTTGGCAACTTGCATGTAAATTATTGTAAAAATCTGGCCTATTGTCATTTGCGACAACACCGCTGTCTTTGGAAGGAGCGGGTTAGGGGGCCACAGACCAGCTGTGTTCTCCATGGACTGCTTTTGTTAATAATTAAACTCAGCCTGAGATGGTTACAGCATATTCATATCTGAAGCGAGTGGAAAATTTAAATGCTCAGACACCTGGGAACAAAATTTGCAAGGAAAGATCTCACTCCCTACACTAAACTAGAATCAACAGACAGTCTTTCTAACACACCGCACCAAAGAAAACATCCAACAAATGGTGTTGTTCAGTTTCTCATCTCCAGGACATGTCCCTGATGCTACAGGTGTGTCCCCTGAAGGAGCTCCAAGAGATTAGTGACCCGGGTGACTGGAAATGGGGAAGAGAAAGCACTCTTTGAGGTTTCAGAAGTCTGACAGGTGTGGGGAAGGCCAGGTCCTCGGGGCAGTGCTGTCCCGGGGGTCCCCTCATCCCCCTGCTCCTCTCTGCGGCCCCTGAGCACGGCCCTTCTGCCGGCGCTGCAGCCCTGCAGCAGCAACTGAGCAAACGGGGGTTCCCCGCACAGGCGGCGGTGGGCGTTTGAGTCCATTTGACAGATGAAGAAACTGAGGCCTGGAGGGGCCTGCAGTGCCGGAGCTGGCCCTCCCAGCCACGCTTCCCCCAAGTCCCGTCAGCCTGTTACCACGGGGCAGGGTTGGGGGCGGGGTGGGCGGCGCAGAAAACAGCCCGGAACCGCACAGCTGAGCCGGGCTGGAAAGCAGGTGTCCCAGCTGAGCTATAATTAGATCCCTCCTTTTCGAAAACTGGTGCAATTTAAAAAACGCTCAGTGAAGATAGGGTGAAATCAACGATTATGGAAATTTTCTGCTAAATTTAATTGCAGTCGTCCCCGCTTTCAGAATGCCTGCCGCTGTCAATTAGAGGCATTTTAGAAAAAAATTTAAATTGAGTAATTGAGCAAACATGTTCAGCCTTTTGGAGGAAGGATCCTGTTTTTCTGTCTTTCTTTCCCTCCACGCCCGTCAGGTTTCAAACCTCTGCCCAGGTTCCCCGGGGCGCAGGAGGGGCGGGATGACCCTCACCCACCCACCTGTCCTGCAGCCGCTGAGGAGGGTGAGAAGTGCCTGGTACTTTTCCAGGATCTGAGCTTCACTGCCAGCCACGGTCTGGGTTTCCGTTGTTTGTTTTCAGGAGCTCCCACCCTGTGATCACTTAGCACAAGTTGAATTTCCCTGGGGGTGGCCATTTTGCTGAATTCTGCCCTCTTGGGACAATGGTTCCATTATTTCCTAGACACAGCAGGTCTCGGGGGCTGCTCCTGGCCCGCTCGGCGCTCACGGCCTCCCTGGCGTCCGTGGTTTGCAGAGTCTGGGCCGAGTCAGAGGTCTGGGGAGAGTCAGGACACAGAGGCAGCTAGCAGTGGTTGGGGCTTGTCTCCTGAAATCACGCGCTTGGCGATCCCAGGGCACACTCTGGTGTCTGCACACCTCCCGCCGGCACCGCCCACAGGCCGGGCTCCCACACGAGAGACGAGTCACCTTCCGTGAAGGCAGAGCTGGGAAGGTAGCGTTTGCATCTTGTTTGTGCCATTTTGCAGTATTTACAGGAACTTCACTTCTGTGGGCCGTTCTAGTAAACTTGGGCATATTTCTAAACCTGGCTAAGAGTCCAGTCAGAATGCAGTCGGTCATTGTCACACTGAGTGAAATAAGTCAGACCGAGGAGAAATAGCGTGTGACATCCCTTAGATGCAGAATCTAAGAAGAAATTCCATAAATGAACTAATTCACAAAGCAGATGCAGACTCACAGACTTAGAGATGGAACTCGTGGCCGCTGGCGGGAAGGACGGGGAGGACACTCAGGGAGTTCAGGTGGACGTATGTGTGTGTGCTCGGCCGCCCAGTCGTGTCCGACTCTTTGCAACCCCGTGGACTGTAGCCCTCCAGGCTCCTCTGCCCATGGGATTCTCCAGGCAAGAATACTGGAGCGGGTGGCCATTTCCTCCTCCAGGGGATCTTCCCGACCCAGGGATCAAACGCACGTCTCTCATGTCTCCTGTATGGGCAGGCGGATTCTTTGCCACTAGCACCACCTGGGAAACGCTTTTGTCATTGTTCAGCCGCTCAGTCGTGTCCGACTCTTGGCAACCCCACGAATGACAGCACGCCAGGCCTCCCTGCCCTTCGGTGTCTCCTGGAGCTGCTCAGACTCATGTCCACTGAGTCGGTGATGATCCGACCATCTTATCCTCTGCCGCCCCTGCCCTAAGCTGTGTGTAAAGGATAACTAACAAGGACCTCCTGTCCTGCACGGGGACAGTTTCACAGAGAGCCTGGAGGCGAGGGGCGGGATGGATACATGTGTGTGTGTGGCTGAGTCCCTTTGCTGTCCACCCGAAACTATCCCAACACTGTTCATCACCTGTACTTCAATACAAAACAAAAAATGTTAAAAAATAACATTTAAAAAAGAAAAATTGCAGTCCATCCAGAAAATAAATACCACAAGAGGGCAGTAAAGATTCGCAAGTAAAAGATTTCCCCAACCGCTGCGCCTGCAGAGAGCCCCGAGCCCTGCTGCACTTTCTGCTGGCCGTGAAGACAGGGTTCCCGCTTGATGCTCCCGCATGTTCTGTGACTGTCGGGACTCGTCTTGGTCCTGGGGAAGATGCCCGTGGTCCAGTGGTTCACGCAGACTCCTCTGGCAGAAGGCCAGCTCACTTCATACCTCCTCTGCTTTCTTAGCACAGAAAACTGCCCACTCCTAGGCAATATTGCCAGCAGTCTGGAAACTCATTTCCTCTGTTGACAGTGTGAGTTCGTTTGGCGGTGACCCTGCCAGCACTGACTTACAAAGCCAGCACCGTGGCGATCCCAACGGGGAGCGTTTCAGCAGGAAAAGGGCTTGTTTAATCGCTGAGTCATGTCAGACTCTGTGACCCCATGGACTGTGCCCGCCAGGCTCCTCTGTCCATGGGATTCTTCAGGCAAGAACACTGGAGTGGTTGCCATGCCCTCCTCCAGGGGATCTTCCCGACCTAGGGATCAAACTGCATCTCCTGCATTAGCAGGTGGATTCATTACTGCTGAGCCTCTAGAAAAGGATGCTTTCAAAAAATTACCAAGTGCCCCAAATCCTCTTCCAATGACATGCTGTGGCCTTGAGCTGCAGTTAGCTGGGCGTCGGGCAGACGTGTGCCCTCAGCTCCCTGGTGAGAGAAAGACGGGCTCGCTCCAGATGGAAATACTTGGACGGAGTGAAGTTTCTGGTCCCGGAAGCTTGGGCACAGAAGGCTGGACTCTCGGGCACTGGGTGGGACAGACCCAGTGGCCGTCCCAGGACCTCTGGAGCGGCAGGACCAGTGCGCTATTACCGCCGGACTGAGCCGGCCTGCGGGGGGTGTCGGCCGTTGGCGCTTGGATCTGGGACACGGGGGCAAAGCAGGTTGCCTGCAGGAAAGCAGCACAGCTGGTACTAAGGTGAGAACACTCGGGTCCAGAAGAAACAGGGACTTCGATTTCCCACAATGGTCTGAGTGCTAACACGTCACAGGTCTGCGTCTCCCGAGAGAGTGGCCGAGTTGCCATGACAACAGAGGCCTGCCAGCGGCAGAGACAGCTGGTGTGGACATGTCCATAAAAACATTTCTCATCAAGAAAATGACCTCATGTGGTTTCCCGTAAATTTTCGTTCTCCCAAATAAGTTCTTCACTCACTACACCGTTTGGATGCTGGACAGCTGTTTCCTGTGCTGGTCGTGGAAGAGACTCAGTAGGGACTTAATTCAGGTGCATCTGAGGCTCTTAACTGTCGCCGTTCTGCCAGCTTGGTGAGGACAGAGGGAGGCTGTGTTTAAATCCAGCTGTAGATGAGGAGGAATGATTTCAGAACTTGTGTGATGTGGGGCAAAAGGAGGCAGACGAGAGCCCCCGGGCCAGATTCTGGCTGCTGTCTGTTTTTGTAAATAAAGTTTTATTGGAGCACAGCCACGCAACTTCACCTGTTCATTCACAAATTTCTTATACTGCCTATTATGCATGCTAAGTCACTTCAGCTATCTCCGACTCTTTGCGACCCCGTGAACTGTAGCCCTCCAGGCTCATCTGTCCATGGGACTCTCCAGGCAAGAGCACTGGAGTGGGCTGCCATTTCCTCCTCCAGGGGATCTTCCCGACCCAGGGATCAAACTCACATCTCTTACATCTCCTGCACTGCAAGTGGGACTCTTTACCACTAGCACCGCCTGAGAAGTGGTGTTACGTATAAGTGATATGAAACCCGTTGATTTCTCATAGTGTTGCTCTGGGTGCAGGTGAATATGTCGCCCTAGAAGTAGGCTGCTGTTCAGGGGCCCTTGGTTCTGCGTGGCCTAGCTCTTTCTGCTCCCCGCGTCCTGGTCGATGGAACAGCACCAAACACCATCAGTCTTATGTTATCAGGGCCGTTCAGATGCACAGAGACAGGGACAGAACATTTTTATTGCAGATACAGAGTTATAGGATAAATACCCGTTACTTGTCTGACCCTGATCAGTGTTGGCCTGTCTGCCTTCGGACTCTCAGAACTAGAAGACCCTTCTGTTGTCAGGTTCCTCTCTCTGCATGTTGCGAACATGTGTGATATATATTTTGTTGTTTAGTCGCTCAGTCGTGTCCAACTCTTTGCAACCCCATGTACTGTAGCCCACCAGGCTCCTCTGCCCAGGTGAGAATACTGGAGTGGGTTGCCATTTCCTCCTCCAGGGGATCTTCCTGACCCAGGGATCAAACTCACATCTCCTGCATCAGCAGGTGGGTTCTTTTACTGATCATGCCACCTGAGAAGCCCATGATCCCTAAAAAAGTTTATTTTGATCAGAGAAAAGAGTCACCTCACAGCCCAGCATGTGATGAGCACGGTCAGGCTTCGCTTCGTTCTTCCTTCAACCAAAATGCTAGTGCAGACCTTGCGCCGTGTGCGGCTCTGGGGCTGGGTCTGCAGGGGCAGGGGTGGAGGCTCATCCTGAGAAGGCATGGCCGCCCCACAGAGCCAGGCACCAGCAGCTCACCCAGTGGCTGTGGACGAAGGAGGCTTCTGCTCAGAGAGGGGATGTGGACGATTCCTTGAGAGCCTTCTCAGCCACTAAAGAAAACACGTCAGATCCCACATTCCCCTGAAGAGCAGAGCACCGAAGTCCCGGTGGTCTGGTCGTGCCCAAAATCTCCTGAAAGCTTCTTCACCTCCTGCCATCTCCCTGGGAGCCGAGTTAACTTGAGCGGTGTTAACCAAGGGACCAGTGGGTAAAACCCCTCTGGGTAACTCACAGGTCATGACCCAGGATTTGCTGGATGCAGAGAGCACCCGTGGGAAACCAGATGCTCCTACAGGTCACCACTTTTCATGAGTCCAACTCTTTACCGGAAAAAGAAACCTTTGTTCTCCCTCCTGTGCCTTTTAGCGCAGCAGTGAGTCACCCCATTGCCTGCCGTGAAAGCGTTTTCCTCCAGGGAACACACTCTCCCTCTATTGTGGGTGTAAGTTTCTGCAAATCTCAAATTGGAGAATCTACAAATAAGGAAAGAATCAGTACACAGTTTATTACATTTACTTCTTTTATTATGTTAGTTATAGATACAAAGTGTCTCTTGTGATGGGTGAGGGCAGCTTCTCGCTCCTTTGCAAATGTCGCCCTTGGGGTGAGTGCAGCGATGGAGGTAGGAGTAGACATCGCAAGTGGCCCGGCTTCCTCTCCTCACCCGTCTCCCCTCCCACCACCACCCAGCATCGGCATCCAGCTTAGTCACAAGAGTTTCCTGTCACTTTTGTCCCTGAGGAAATGGCTGACTGTTTTCACATGTGTGTTATTGTTTAGAAAGCCAAGCTTGGCCCTGCCGGCAACAAAGTCATCAGTCCCTCCGAGGACAGGAGACAGCCTTCCAACAACCTGGACAGAGTGAAGCTCACTGACTTCAACTTCCTCATGGTGCTGGGCAAAGGCAGCTTTGGGAAGGTGAGCGGGCCATGTCCGAGCCAGGCGGGGCTTCTGTGGAGGACATGGGGGCCAGTCAGCCCGAGTCTCCCCGAGGACTCTGGGGCAGCCGTTTAGACGTCCCCTGGTTCTGCCACATTCTCAGGGGCTTCCCACTTCATCGCATTAAAAGAGACTTTCCCAAAAAGCCAGACAGGGCCCCCTGTGTCACCGTTTAAGGTTTCAGGATGGAGTCAGTGCCCCACAACGGTGTCTGAATAATTTTCACAGCTGAAAATTAAATGTTGGCTTGTAGTAAATGAACGTAATAGTTGAGATACCAGACCAGGTTTCCTCCGTGTCCAGCCTGTGTATCTGCGTCTGCCTCTCTGAGTCCAAATCTCATGGCAGATCCAGGGGCTGGCTTTGATCATGCCGCTTTCTTTTGGATTTGGGTCCAGCTTCCTGCCTTGCGAGGAGCATGTAAAAGTCAGTCAGGTGTCTGCTCTGAGAGTGCTCCTGGGATGAGGGTGCTCCTGAGATGAGGGTGCTCCCAAGATGAGGGTGCTCCCGCGATGACGATGCTCCTGAGATGACAGTGCTCCTGAGATGACGATGCTCCCGAGATGAGGATGCTCCTGAAGTACCTGCTGATGCAGAGGAGGATGTCAAGCATCATTTTCAGCGGCTGCAATGGCGCCCTCGTGTGGCAACGGCCCACACAGCATGTGCATCTTGGTGGCCTAGAAGCTTTCAGTCCAGTCCTGGCTCAGCCATGTCCGACTCTTCGTGACCCCGTGGACTCCAGCACGCCAGGCTTCCCTGTCCTTCACCATCTCCCAGAGCTTTCTCAAACTGTATGCTGGAGGAATTTAATGTGCAGCAGTCAATGGGGTTGCAAAGATTTGGACACGACTGACAACTAACACATACATACACAAAGTGCAGTATTTGAGAACCGGCACCTGAAGTGGAGCTTTATTTATATCGATGAATCTGCTGGGACTTGCCTGGTGCTCCAGCGCTTAAGACTTCACCTTCCAGTGTAGGGGCTGCAGGTTCAATCCCTGGTCAGGGAACTAAGATCCCACATGCCTCTTGGCCAAAAAACCAAAAGCAGAAAATAGAAGCAATATTGTAACAGATTGAATGAAGACTTTAAAAATGAGCCACATCAAAAAAATATCTTAAAAAAAAAGGACAGGTCTGCACACACAGTTCCCGCACCCCCGTGCTGTGTGCCCGGGGATTCAGGTTGCCCTCTGTCTGCCTGCAGGTGATGCTGGCCGACCGGAAGGGGACCGAGGAGCTGTACGCCATCAAGATCCTGAAGAAGGATGTGGTCATCCAGGACGACGACGTGGAGTGCACCATGGTGGAGAAGCGGGTGTTGGCCCTGCTCGACAAGCCGCCGTTCCTGACACAGCTGCACTCCTGCTTCCAGACGGTGGTAAGGGCCCTGGGGCCTGCCCGCCCCCGCCCCCGCCACCCCCCCCCCCACCACCCCTGGGTCCTTGCACCGCCGCCCCCCCGCCTTCCTCCCGGGAGAAGGCATCAGCCCACATCCTCCTCTCCCGAGCAGACTGGGTACCACTGGGGAATTCAGGGCGTCCCCTACCTATAGACTTGGCATTAATTCCATTTGATTCTGTGAATGCTGCTATCAAAGGTTTTCTTAACACACACCAGGCACTGTGTTAAGGCTCAGAGATACGAAACGGTAACTCACAGTCCTGGCTCGTTAAGGCCTGGTCCAGCTGCCAAACTGGCATCAGAGCGTCAGGAGACCCATGTCCTGGAAGAGGATGTTCTTGGGTAATGCACATGCAGGGGTGGCAGTCTGGCCTGTTTGTATGGATGGTCCCTGAGCTCTAAGAGAGGCTTTATAAAAAGAATATTATTTTGTAACACAAGAGAATTAGATGATTTCAAGGTCCATAAATGGCTTTCTTGGAACATAGCCTGCCCTTTCACTAACCTGGCATCGCGGGCTTTCAGACACAAAGGCACAGCTGAGTAGTTTTAAGAGACACACAAAGCCTAAAATATTTCCTGTCTGGCCCTTTACAGGAAAAGTTTGCAGAGCCCTGTCATACAGGTTAACTAAAGAGAGGGAAAAATAATTTCCAAAGCACTAATCAGCCAAGTCTGGGGCATGGTGCTTGCAGGTAACCTACAAGAAATACAAACACTTAGATGTTTATATTTATATATGTGTATACTATACGCCGCACCGTAGTGACGTGTTCCCAAAGGCAAGCTCTCCACACCTCGCGGGTGCCCTCCTGAACACGTGACTCGGTGGTCAGCAGCTGTAACTGTAATGACAGGGCGGCCTGCGGTCCGGAGTGGATGGTGGAGCCGCAGAGCCAGACCCGGCCACCAGGGGGCAGCCGAGCGACGCTCCGTCTCCCAGCAGCTCCCAGGAGCAGCTCCCAGTAGCGTCCAGAAGAGAATCTAGCAATATGAAAGGAGAGGAAAAAGCCCCAGCCCGGATCCTGTCACCCTGGTTACGCTGATTAAGCTCTGGAAAGCTACAAAGCAGAGAAATAAAATTGAAATTAAAGTTCATAACAGGAAAGCGAGAGATTGAGGCTCTCGGCGCCGTTTCCTGGCTGTTAGCTCCAGCTCCGTCCTTTTTTCCACCCTGTGCACCACTTTAATGTTTAATAACCTCTGTGAAATGGTGCTGTTTTCTGCAAGAGAGCATAGCCAGCGTTTACCTTATGCTGTGCCGTTACCTCCCTCCTAAACCCCCTCCACCTCCCCATCTGTCCCGGTGTAATGTCCTTATAAATGCGCGCACTCACGGAGTTCTATGATGTGTGCGCTTCGCGGGCCCACATGTAGTGTATCAGCGAGAGAGAAAGTCAGAAGCAGCGTTTGGGCGAAGGTAGATGCGGAGGAACACCGACCGGCTTCCCCACTCGCGGCCCCGCCCGCAGCAGACGATCCTGAGGTCTACGGGCGCGAGCCCCCCGACCCGCGAGGTCTGCTCTCAGACACGTCCCCACTGCACTGCCAACCACTGGTTAAAGAAGCGGCCCGTGTGGACTCTTCACGCCAGCCCCAGCTTAGAAATGAATTACGTGTAGGAGAAAACGGAGGAAGCTTTGAGGCCATTTCTATCATCGGGAGCTCCGTAACCAGAGGGGCGGACAGGGCACCTGAGAGCTGACGCCTCAGGGTTGCGTCGGGACTTTGTTTCCCGAGGTCCTCACACAACAGGGCTCTTTACTAACTCTTTACTGGGGGGAGGAAACTGTGACGGGCTCCGCCGGGCAGACGTGCCGGCGCGGCCCACGTTTCCCCAACGAGAAAGCAGACCGCGGGCTGGAGCGGGGCCGCCGGCCACGGCGGAGCGCGCTCACCAGTCGAACCTCGGCCCTCAGGACCGGCTCTACTTCGTCATGGAGTACGTCAACGGCGGGGACCTCATGTACCACATCCAGCAGGTCGGGAAGTTCAAGGAGCCGCAGGCAGTGTGAGTAGCTTTAAGTGCTCTCAGCCCGGCCGGGGGGGTCTGGCAGTGGGGCTCCGCCCAGCTTGGGGTGAAGCGCTGTTACCTCCCGGGGGCAGGACGGTGGGCAGGGTCCGCCTGCGCGCGTCCTGCGGAGACGTTTGTTCCCCTTCCCGTCCCTGGGAGCTGCGGATGCGCAGCCGCCGTCATCCCGGCCCCCGAGTCATTCCCTCACGAGCGGAGCAGCGGAAGGGGCTCTGGGTGCTGCGCCCAGCGGAGCGAGGGCCTGGCGAGGAGCAAGAGAGCCTGGGGGGGCCTCAGGGCCTGACGGCATCGGGGGCTCCCTGCCGGAGGAGACGGGAGGGTTGGGGCTGGTGTAGGAGGAGCCGACAGTCAGCAGAAAGAGCGCAGCGGTGCGACCTTGGAGCCCCAGCGGCATCAGGGTCCTGGACAAGCGTTCCGGGGAAGGGAACCGGGGCTGGGCGCCAGGGTGATGGCCCTGTAGGCTCGGGAGGCGCCGCCGTCCAGGAGGAGGTCGGGGAGGTTTCAGTGGGGTGCCCGCGCCTCGAGGCCAGGAGGCAGGAATCCGTGCCTTCAGGGAGACGCGGGCTCCAGGGAAGACGGAGAATCATCCGTCTAGAGGGGGGCCGTGAGACCTGGAGAATCAGCCCATATTCCAGGGCTAGGAAGTCACGGGGAACTCAGAGAGGCAAAGCTCTTTCACCCCCAGTGAAGATGTGTAGTGCCAGGAACCCCAGTTAATCACCTGAGCAACCGTCCATCAGGCTCTGCCGGCGTTCAGTCTAAACAATAAACCCGCACCGCCCTGGCCCACGTGGGGTGAGCTGGCCTGGGGAGACCCACCAGACGCAGAGCAGGACATTCTTGGGGGCTCGCTCAGGGCTGGTGGTTTCTGCTTTTATTTTTACTTTTCCGTTTTCAGAAATCCCTCCCCTGATCCTGTCTCCTGTGTTGTTAGTTACAAAGCATTAAACGCGCTAATGACAGAGCTGAGCCTGACCACTCAGAGCTGTCGGAGCCAAGGTCAGAACAGCCTCCCTCCATCGAGAAGAAACCCATGGGCGTCCCATTTAGTGCCTTCAACTGTATCTGTGTTGCTGGAACGTTTTATATTTTAAAAATACAGAAAAGGAGAAAGTCACAGGAAAGTCACCCGTGACCCCTCCTCTCCTCCTCCCCACCTCCCGCCGGCCCTCAGAGATGGCCCCCTGTTGAGAGTGTGGTCCTTGTAGTCAGGGGTCCTTCCTCCGCTCCCGTAAACACACTCATGTAAACGCGTGTGCTTACTGAAGCCTTGCAAGAGTACTGTTTGCACAGGCCGAGTCTTGTGGCTTCTCAGGCTTCAAGAACTAAACGCAAAGCAGATTGTAAGACCTCCTTCAGCGTTTATTTGGAGTTTCAGACAATGGACCAATGAAGCGGTGGCTGTAACTGCTTCCTATCATGAATTATTTAAAAGGTGCACCCGGTATGAATTGTGGCCTGGGTCGCACTTCCCCCAGCGCCTGGGGTGAGGATGTGGGGGTGAGTAAACCAGCCCCAGAGTTCAGCACACACTGACCTTTGTCAGCCAGGGCATAGGTGTGTTTTCTAGCACTAAGGTAATTCTGTCCTTGAAGGGGAAAATGGAAATTTGCTTCAGTCTACTGTAGCCCTGACATAGAACAGCCTAGCAGACAGCTACTCTTTAAAAGATTGTGCTCAAAATTTCTTTTAAGCAGTAAATTACCTGTCCACCTGCCCCAGACAAGAAGGGCTTGTTTTGGGACAGGTAGTAAACCTGCTTCACTGATTTTATCAGCTGTGTCATCCCTTGGGGAAGCTGGGGTCATAAAACTGCAGAGGGTCGGAGTTGCCTGTAGGGCAGGACTGGTCTCTGACGGTCCAGGGTCTTCCCTTCCTGTGCCATTTTGATGCCTGATCTTGAGGGTAGAAAGTATCCAGAAGGCCGGAGGGAACAAGCCGGACGCCCGACAGACATTTTCTTTTGCAGGTTCTATGCGGCAGAGATTTCCATCGGGCTGTTCTTTCTTCATAAAAGAGGAATCATTTATCGGTGTGTATCAAGGCCCTGCTGCCCGCAGCACAGAGGAAGCTTTGCTGGCCCTCTGGACTCCATGGGCGTGTGATTCTGTTGAGGGGAGAGGGTGTGTCAAACCTGGAGAGGACAATCCCCCCTACCCCATCATGGACACCTGCTGGGACCCACCGTTCTCTGCAGCCTCCAGGCAAATGTGGTCCAGCTTCTGGTCTCTGGATCTCATTTCTGCTTCTGCAAGAAAACGAGCTTTTCTCTCCCCTGCCGGCTCCTTCCTCTGCCTTTCATGTGGTGTGAGGGTCGGGGACCGTGCGGGCTGAGTTTCTGCTAGTGATGCTCAGCAGAGGAGTGTGGGGAGCTGGGGCGAGTGGGGAGAGGGAGGCCGCTGGGTCCGGTTCCTGCGTTGCTGGTTACGGTGAAGGCAGGACGTTGGCCAGCACTAAGCGGAGAGTGATCAGGATGCCGGGCAGAATGAGGGGGCCGAGTGCACAGTGCGGTGGTTCTGAGCCTGCGGTCTGCGCCCCGGCGGGGAGCCTGAGCCCTCTGGGTGGGACAGTAACAAACTGGGGTGCAGTCCCCGCGGAGGTGCTCGGCTGAGTCTCCGTTGATTCACCTGCAGTCAAGGTGGGCATCACTGGCTCTGTCACTCACTCAGTCTGATTTATTAAGTATCTGCTGTACCCTAGGTGGGCTTCACAGGTGGTGCTAGTGGTACGGAACCCGCCTGCCAATGCAAGAGACATAAGAGACCTGGGTTTGATCCCTGGGTCGGGAAGATCCCCTGGAGGAGGGCATGGCAACCCACTCCAGTCTTCTTGCCTGGAGAATCCCATGGTCATGGGAGCCTGGGGGGCTACAGTCCGTGGGGTCACACAGAGTTGGACACGACTGAAGCGCCTTGCATGCACACAAGTACCCGAGGCACTGCGCTGGGCTCTAGAGATGGAAAATCGCTGGGTGGCAGGTCCCGCCCCAGCTCTCCCAGGCCTGTACTAACGAGGCAGAGCGAAGCAGTTGCATGCGGAGGGACGCTGATGCACCTGCTTCCTTGCAGGGACCTGAAGTTAGACAACGTCATGCTGGACTCGGAAGGGCACATCAAGATCGCGGACTTTGGGATGTGCAAGGAGCACATGATGGACGGCGTCACGACCAGGACCTTCTGTGGGACCCCCGACTACATCGCCCCGGAGGTAGGCCGCTCACTCGCCATGAAACACAGCCACTCGGGGGGTGTGGATGGGACCCGGCATCACCCGTCAGCGTGTGTGGAGCAAATACAGAAAAAGAAAGCGTGAGAGCTGTGTGCACACAGTGAGGACACATCATGCTTCACGGAACTTTTGTTTCTGTTACACGTATGTGTGAGGTGGGTGCATGGGAAAAATGCATTTCTTACAGTCGCAGGCGAAGGAGTGTAAGAACCACCACGGGGTGGAGAAGGAGGGACCTTGTTTGTGAGAAGCTCCATGTGGAAACGGGCTCAGGGATGGTCCCAGTGATGGGATTTTAGCAAAATCAGAGTGATTCGTTTTTTTGTTTTGTGTTTACTTTTTATTGAAGTATAGTTGATTTACAATGTCGTGTTAATTTCAGGTGTACACAAAGTGATTCAGTTACTGTAAGAATATTATTCATATTCTTTTCCATTGTAGATTATTATAAGACCCTGAATATAGTTCCCTGTGCGGTGTAGTAGGTCCTTGTTGTCTATCTGTTTTCTATGCAATGGTGTATATCCATTAATCCCAAACTTCTCATTTGTCCTGCCCCCCTTCCCTTTTGGTAACCACCAGTTTGTTGTCTGTGTCAAAAAATCAAAGTGACTAGCCTATCAGACACCATGCTATTTTATAGGTAATACTTGGTTCTCCAAAGGTGACCCAGTGTTACAGAACCCGCCTGCCTTGACAGGAGATGCAGGTTCCATCCCTGGGTCAGGAAGATCCCCTGGAGAAGGGAATGGCAACCTAGTCCAGTGTTCTTGCCTGGAGAATCCCATGGACAGAGGAGCCTGGCGGGCTGCGGCCTGTGGGGTCGCACATAGTCAGACTCGACTGAGCGACAACCAACAACAGCAAGCAGGTGTCCTCAGCAGCACGCTGGTGTGGATCCCGGCGTCTCGGCCGGGGCGGGCACACCCATGGGGTCTGGCCAGGCGGCTGCAGGATTCGTGTGTTGACAGCAGCAGCCCTGCCACTCTGTCTTTGTTATAACACGTGGAGCAGTTTTCCTCCTGCATTATGAAGCTTCCTACCTGCCAGTGAGTGGGTGGGTTACCAGCCCGGGCCGCTCTGGAGCCCACTTGCTGTCCACGCCCTGCCGTGTGGACGGCACAGTCCCTCCCCACTGAGCTCCGGGATGCAGCAGGTGATGAATTCCAAGTCAGGCCAGCCTTCAGCTCTCTGTAGAGCACTCATGTTAGCCCTTGGTGACGTTGCGGTATTTATTCAATATGCTGCCTCACGCGTTTATCTCTGAGGCGGTAGCGAGAGCAAGACATGAGCTTGGAGATCTGACCAATGTAAGCGCCAATCCAGACTTTATTATTTACAGGCTGTGGGAGCGCAAGCAAGCTACCTAACCCCTCCGAGCCTATTTCTGCAGTGGCAAGTCAGGGACAACACTGCGTTCCCTGAAGAGTTGCTCTGAGAACTAAAGAGGCCGGGTACAGTGTTTGTACCTGGAACCCTCTGTTACAGCCATTATTCCCAAACGGAAGCTAACTTTTATTCCTTTGTCAAGGGCTTTTTTTTTTTTTTTTGCTTGTTATATTCCTCATGTAGAAACAGGCTTAGAATATTTACTTAAAAACTTAAATTCTGAATTACATGTCCAATTATTCTCTTGATCCTTAACCTACCTAACCTCTTTACCTGCAAAGAACTCACACCTTAGTTTCTCCAAGTATATCGCGAGTTTAAATATTTTTCAAATATGAAGGATAAAGAGATGGTACAGAAAAAATATGCCCTCGGGATGCAGTATTTATTCTGGAGGCTTCTCCTGGCTGACATGGATTAAACAGGCTGTGATTGTGAGCTGCGCCAGCTCCAAGTACCACCCACCAGATGCTGCCAAAGCTTGATGGAAGCAGTTTAAGGAATCAAGGTGGCTTTGAGCTTCATCTCTGTCAAGACCAGGTCTCTGCTGATCAAACAAATAGCTTCTCATGTTCAGTAATGCCTCAGCCATCTGATATCGCCAGGGATGAGAGCATTCCACATAGAGGAAATCGCCCAAATAATTGAAGTTTGTTGCCTTTTTCCCAAGGTTCCTTATTGTATTAATTTCATATAGCTGCTGTCTCACTACCAGCTTAGTGGATTCCAGCAATACAAATCTTTTTCTCTTATAGCTCTGGAGGTCAGGAGTCAAAATTCAGTCTCATTGGGTTACTGTGGAATGACCGTCCCTGCAGCAGCTCCAGGGTGACTCTGTCTCCTTTTCTAGCCTCCGAGCAGGTCTTTGACTCCTGGTTCCCTCCTCCGCAGTCTGTGCTGACAGCATCACATCTCGCAATCTCTCTCTGTCTCTTCCAGCCCCAACCCTCCAGCCTCCCTCTCATCAGGACTGTTGGGCTTTCATGGGCTTCACCCATATACTCCAGAGTCATCTTCCCATCTCAGAATCTATAACATCCACAGCTGCAAAATTTCTTTTACTAAGTGGAAGTAGCGTGTTTACAGATTCTGGGGGCTAGGATCTCTGAGGGAAGGGAGCATGGTTCAGCCGACCGCCTCTCACTAGATGATACCTCCTTCCTCCTCCTGAACATATACTAACGTATCGTGGTAACTCTGAGCCTTTTTGTAAACTTGCCCTCTTCGCTGTGTGTGTTTATATAGCGCTGTGCAGCTTGACCATGTGTCAGCTGACATCTCCAGCACCTTGTCCAGGTACAGATTGACTGGCCACCACAGCGGCCCCCCTTTGGTCCTTTCATAACCACACCCACCCACTTCCTGCACCCCACCCACCCCTGACCCCCAGCAACCACTCATCTGTTTTCTGTTGCATAATATTGTCAATTCAAGAATGTTATAGGATGGAGTCATACAGTATCACCTTTTCAGATTGGCTTTTTCCTCTGAGCACCTTCTAGAACCACAGTCATTATTTTGGAACACTGCTTGTCCCACTTAGTCAAGTTACTCAAACACCCCAGGCTTTAGTCTCCACCTGTAAAGGGGCGTGATAATGTCCACCTCATGAGGTTGTCTGTAACTTGGAGAGTTGTTGCTCCTGGTGTTGATTTTGTTCACTTGACTCACACTGGATTGTAAGCCTCCTGCAGCCTTCTAGAAGACTCTCCTAGAAGACCCTGACCACTGCTGTCTTCCTGCTCACTTACTTGGGACAGCAGAGACTAGGTTGACGTGGAAAAGACACTTTGAACCAATATTGATTGCCATTTAAGAGATCACACCTGTATGGGGCTGGCCATGTCATGCTCAGAACTTGAGGACATGCTGTCAGAGAGAGGGATGCTAGAAACATCCATCAGAGAGAGGGATGCTGGGAACATCCATCAGAGAGAGGAATTTTGCGGAATACTGGGAATGTGACATCAGAGAGAGGAATTCTGGGAGCATGGCTTCAGAAAGAGGGATGCTGGGAACATCCATGAGAGAGGGGAATTCTGGGAATGTGACATCAGAGGGATGGTGGGAATGTGACGTCAGAGAGAGGAATTCTGGGAGCATGACATCAGAGAGAGGGATGCTGGGAACATCCATCAGAGAGGGGAATTCTGGAAATACTTTCAGTGGGAGGGATGCTTGGAACAGGGTGTCAGAGAGGGACCCTGGGAAAATTATTTAAGAGAGATAGAGAGGCTGGGAACACCCCTTGGAGAAAAGGATCCTGGGAACATCTGTCAAAGAAAAGGATGCTGGGAACAAGCTGTCAGAGAGGGATTTGTGGAAAAGCAACTCGGGGCCCCTTACTACACCCAGGATCACATGTCTGGCCCCAGATTCCCTCAGGTCCTGTCAGCCTTCATTCCTCTCCTTGTTCCCACTACGCAAGCAATGATAAAGGGCAGCCCACCGTTTCTGCAGTGTCCCCTGCGTGCCGGGCCCTTCTCTCCTTCTCCTCGTGACAAATCCCACAGAGAAACAGAACCCCAGGCCCGTATCTCAGACGAGGTGACCAAGGTGGTAAGGGATGGTCTGAGGTGACATTACTAAAAACTGCTGGAGTCCAGCTGCTGCCCGTGGCTCCAGCTTTCTCCACCACGGGAGAGCATCCCACAGGCCTGCTGTGGAGCCTTCCCCGGGAAGTGCTCCCCATTTACGGTAGAAGAGGTGACACAGAGGGAACCAGATCTACACCCAGATTCCACGTGACTCCCATTGAGGAGTAAGCGGCCCTCCGTAGGCAGCTCTCTCAGGAGTGACTGCAGGTGTTGTGCCTTTTGCTAGCATTTTCTTCATGTGTGTCCAGGACTTGGAATATTTCGCTCAAGGAATCACTGCAGGGTATAGAAAAGACCATCTAGGTTCAAAGTCTGTGAATTGCTCAGAGGTGAAAATAATCCTGTCCTCTGTGTAAACCTTCCTGTCAGGCAAAGGCCAAGTGATTATCTTAGGTGGCATTTTCCTTAACAGGCAAAGCGGAGGCTTAAATATTTGAGACTGTTCAAAAACCTTGAAGTGGTTTTTGTAACATCTCCTTAACCAGTGAAGATGAACAAGGGCTGAAAATGTCACTAACACACATTTGCAGCCGAGATGGACACCCACGAAAGGGACCCAAATCAGAAACTGTTATGCCCGATGTCCGAATCCCCGAGCGGGAAGAGAGAAGGCCTCCAAGACAATGCAACTGGCAAAAAGGGGAAGTTTATTACTGACTCGAGCCAGGGCCCTCTGCCGCATCCAACGCAGTGGTGCAGGTCAGAGAGCCCCCAGCCCAAGCTGTTACACAAATTTATAGGGTGAGAAGCGGATTGGTTACACGTTTGCAAAGCAATTTCATTGGTCAAAACTCTCGCGCGCGGGACTTTCCTGGGGGGTTCCGCCCGGTTCCTAATTTCCTAATTGGCAAACAGTGGTCAGTATTAAGTGAAAGCTAATTGGTCCTAATTGGCAAACAGCGGTCAGTGTTAAGCAAAAGCTAATTGGTTGTATCCCGGTGGCCTGATAATCTTACCAAGTAGGAAGGCCTACTCTCGCCTCACAAAACTAGTTCCTGAAGCTGATGTTAAGGGGACTCTCTGTTCTGACGTAGAAAGGACACTTCGAGGTCAGCTAGAGAATCCCCGAGGCCTCATCTGGACCTCATCCCCCACCTGAAAGTCAGCTATCCTGGCGTGCGAGATCCAGTCAGAGTCAAGGACCTGCCGGCAGCTCTGGCCCGGGAGAGAGCGAGGCAGCGTCTGCGGCCCCGGGCTGCAGTGGGGGCGAAGCCTCTGGAACGTGCACCCCGCAGAACCCTTCCTCACAGCCTGGTGGGGCAGGGCGTGTATTCCCCACTCAGAGGGCGTCACCCACGACGCAGGGACCCTCCACTGAGGACCAAGCCCTCGGAACACAGCTTTTGCCTGTCACACTTGACACACGACTCAGGGGAAGCAGGGGTGGGATTTGGAGCCGAGACCCCGAGCACAAAGCCTGTGTGTCCTCTGCACGAACTGCTCCATCTCCAGAGAGAGAAGGAAACGCCCCGAGGGAAAGGGCCGTGAGTGATACGGACCACGGCTTCTGGAATGTCTGAGGGGCTCAGTCACGACCGGACCCTTTCGTCTCTAAGGCAGTGAGTCAGGATGGTGCCCAGCGGCAGACCCCGCCCCCGCCAGAAGCCAGGCGGCGCCTGCAGCTCGGAGCCCCTCCCCTCGGGCATTCTCCCGGCTCGCGGCCCGTGGGGGCGGGGCTGCCCGAGGGGCGGAAGCCGACGCGGAAGCGGTTCGACGTGGGCCGCTGCCGCCCGGGAGAGCTCAGAGCCGCGGAGGAGCCCGTGTTCCCCTGGGCGACGACAGAGGGGCCTCCAGCCCGGGACACTCCTGAGAGGAGAAGCCTGCAGGCATGCCCGCCCCCGGCGCCCGCCGGCTGCCCAGAAGCGGATATGCACGCCCGTCAGCCGGCGCTGGGGGCCGGATGGGGCCCCGGAGCTGCAGACCCGTCCTGGGGGCCTGGACTCTCATTTCAGCCCTGCACTGCCGGAAGTCTCCGTTTTTATGTAAAATACGTCTGATTCTCCTCTCCCTCCTCCACCTGGGCCGGCCTTCGCTTAGCTCAGATGTCACCTGCTGGACGTCGCCTTTCCCTGCCACCCTGGTCCAGGTAGCAAACCTGCCTCCCCCGCCCCATCCCTGGTCCCTTCAGTGGCACACGTCACCCTCTGATGGACCACATCACGTCCTCACGTTGTTACTTATTTCTTTGTCTCCAACTGAGCTCATTCTGGACCCTTGGCCGCTGTTCACTGAGGAGTCCCTAGCCCTACCTGGGAGTCTGGAGCTGCCGTGGCCAGCAGGACGGGTGTGGGGTGTTGACAGCGAACAGAGCAGGGACGGTGGCCTCGCGGTTCCCCTCATCCATGACAGGGGACCCCCGAGGGTCTGAAGGTGGAGGGTAAGTCAGCCCAGGAACCCAGATGGCCCAAGAGGCCAGAATACCCTCCTCCCTGGAGATGCCTCCTGGTCTCTGGGAATAGGTCGCAGAGTGAAGGAGCGAATACAAGAGGATCTGAAAGGCAAATGAACAAGGGCCTCATTTGGTGCACACAGGCGGGCAGCCAGGCGGTAAATTAGCGCCTGCCAGATGAGAAGCAACGGGGAGAAGAGATAGAAGCCAGTGAGGGGTGCAGCGGCTCCTCTGAGGTCGGGCTTGTGAGCGCAGACCCCACACCAGCCTGGGCGCGGCCTCGGAGAAAGCCCTTGATTAAGAAAGAGAACGATAAACAGGAAGGCGCTTCTTTCCATCAAAGGCCGATTTCCCTCCGTGTTGGGTCACGGTTCAGCGACTCCAGCCTCGTGGGAGACAATGAAGCAGCTGCCTGCCTCCAGAGGAGCAGCTAAAGAGCCCGGGCCAGGCGCTGTGGAAGGGAGGGGGTCTTCCTTAAACTGTATGGCTTGTCTCAGATCTTTACAGGAGTGATGTTGCTTATATTACCTTGTGTATTCTATCGTCCGCCCGCGGTTCTTTGTCTCATGGTTTTCCTGGCATCATAGCTGAATGGGTTTACCAGTTCTCTGGAGCCTTGGGCCCCCTCCTGTGATGTCCCTCAGAGGGTCCAGCCCTTTCCTCCCTCGCCACCCCTCCCCCTCCCCCTCCCACGCGCCCTCCCCTCCCCCTCCCACGCTCCTCCCCTCCCCCTCCCCGCCCTCCCCTCCCACTTCCATGCTGCCCCAGAGAAGACCAGCTCCTTGTGGATCAGCCACCCCTGGATGGGTGCCCTGCTGAGTGGAGACGCATTGACCTCATTGACGTCAGTGTGTTTAATCTGCAAACTCGGTGCTGTTGGCCCTATTTTCCAGATGATGAACCACAGGGGCAGAGGTTCGTTTATTTCCCGGTGGCCTCAAGTCCTCGGCCGACCTGGGCTCTGCACCGGGGCTCCTCAGCTCCCCCCACAGAGGCCGCCGTCCCGGCGGGAGGCCACCCGGGGATGGACGCCCGCCCCGGTCCACACCCAGCCGTGTCCCCCGAGCCGGATGCGCTGACGCATCGTGACTCCGGGCATTCTGTGGCTGTGCTCATTGGCCCTTCTGTTGAAGATTTGTTTAAATCTTTTAAAAATGGGGCCAAAATAACTGAATTCCTTTTGTTGCAAAACTGACCCGGGCCATGGGGAGGAGCAGGCAGGCGTCTGGGCAGAGATGGCCTGCAGTGTTCTCATTGCGGATAGTGGACCACACTCCTGAACCCGCCCCCTGGTTTCATTCTGACGACAGTCCTGCGGGTGAGAGGCGTGCTGCCTGTTCTGCAGACAAGGAAAAGGAGTGGTGCCCGGTGGGGGCTGGCAGACCGCAGGTGGCAGGGCAGGCTCCAGGGCGCCGCCCAGAAGGGCCAGCCTGTGGTCTTCACGCCTCAGTGTACCCTTGCTCGTTTACCGCACTCATCTGTGCAGACTCACCAGACTGTGAAACTCTAAAAAATCCTCTATTCTGGCTGATAAAGGTCTCACAGGCACAAAATGTGTTCCTAACGCCCAGTTCGTTCTGTCTCTGCACGAGTGGTCATCTTGTTCAGACGCGCCAGGAGCATTGTGAACTGCTCCGTACTCGGCAGAGGAGGCCTGAGATAGTTGGGGATAGGGGTCCAATGGGGGCGCCAAGCAGTGAGTCAGCCCCCCACCTATCACCCTCGAGGGAGACCAGTGACCAGGCCGCGGCGGCCGAGCCCGAGAGCCCCTCACGAGGTCAGAAGCTGATGGCCACACGTTGATTCTGGATTGATTCAGCGCGGCTATCTCATAGCCCCACACAGACAGGATGTTTCTGAGAAGGGAAGAGTTCTGTTTGATTTTGTGACTTTTTCTTTATCATCATTGAGTCAACTCTGGCTATAGCTCTGCTCTTTTAAGAACTCGGGGTGACGTCTATAAAATGGGAATCGTCACAGTGCCGTTTTCAAAGCGTGACTTTGAGGATGAGGTTTTGCCTGTAATAAACCTGGCTCGCCTTCGAGAAGGGCTTCATACAGTTGTGTCTCTTATTTGACAGTTTTTTCAATGATCTGATGCTGTGTAACCACCCCAAGACATAAGGGCTTAAAACTAGAACTGAGTTAGCACTGGGATTCTTCGAGTCAGGACTCAGCAGGGCTGTGCCGGCCAGCTTGGCCCACTGGACTCTGGAGGGTCCACGGGGGCCCCGGGCTCTGGCTCTTGGCCGAGGCCCCCCGGGTCCTCCTCTGTGTGGTCTGCCCTGCGTGAGATTTCTCCTTCTTCAGTGGCTCATTCAGAGCTTCAGAGCACCTCACTGAGGCCCCTTAAGCTGCACCTAGAACCCAGGCGCTGTGTCACGCCCACCACGTTCTCTAGGTCAGAGCACGTCCACAGGCAGCTCTGCATCCAGGGGAGGCGCGTAAGCTAGATTCTGGTGGAGGTGAGGCCTGTCCCCCCGCAGAGGCCATCCAGGATGGGGGGGTAGGGGGAGTCCCCTGCACAGCTGGGCTCCGTGTTGGAGAACCCTCAGCACGCTCCCTAAAGGGAGCAGGTCTCAAAGGCTCCAGGACCCAGGCAGGAGGGCCCCGCTCTGGTTACCCAGCTGGGATCAGCAAGCATTTTCTGCTAAGAGCTAGAGAGAAAATGTTTTAGGCTTTGCCTTCATCTAAATTTTAGATTTCGCCAATTTGAGCAACTGTTCCTGCCAAAAGGCTCAAAAGACTGATCATCTTTTTAACATTTTTCCATTTGCATTTAAGCAACACTGGGCTCCCAGGCTGCAGAGGGCTCGCTGGATTTGAGCTGTGTGCAGGCCAAGGTAGACCGTCCCCACCCTCACAGCGCCCTCCTGGGCCTCCTTAGCTGGAGTCCTTACAGGGCTGGGGTCCGCAGGGCCAGAGGGACCCGCCACCCGTTCTGAGAATCCCTCCCAGGGTGGAGCCCTGGGTCTTCCCCACCGGCTCCGTGTCCCTGCTCCCAAGCCCACCAGGCCCTGGCCACCCCCATGGATACGGGAGATGCATCCGGTGCAAGGTGGCTTAGGTGGGATTAAAACTCAGTCTCTGTTACTGTATCACATTCCTCATGTATTTAGCTGTAAGAAGGTTCTTGGAAATTTCATGTTGGGTGAACAGAAAGAATCTGAAGATGTCCCGTTCTTCTGATGCAACAGGAAACATGGAAGTTAGTTTGGCATGGGGCTGAAGAGGCTGGGGGACCCAGGGCAACTGGGATGGTGTTCTTCCAGCCCTGGTTGTTCCGTGGTCAGCTTCCTGCCTTATCCCTTGACGAGCAATGTTACAGAGGAGCTGGAGAGAGATTGGCTAAAGTGAGAGCTTAGAGCTTTTCCACAGAGCCTGGAAATGGGGGTGCTTTCTCCCCGGGTAACGCTGTGCTCCTCACGCCTCATCCGAGGACCAGTGACAACCTGCTGAAGCACATTCCAGAACCGGACACACCAGGTGTGCGTGTGGGGCGGGGTCTTCCCACCAGATCAGAAGTCTGGTGGTTTATTTAGAATTTCACGTGTGCCTCCTTCAGAATTAGCACAGCCCCTGTGGAAGACAGTTTGGTATTTTCTTACAAAGCTAAACATAGTCTTCACCGTATGATCCTGGCTTCTTGCTCCTAAGTGTTTACCCAGATGAACTGAAAACATACGTCTGCACAAAAGCCCGCACGCACGTGCTTACAGCAGCTTTAGTCGTAGCAACCAAACCCTGGGTGCTGGCGAGACATCCTCCCGCAGGTGAGCGAGTAAATAAACTGTGGCGCGTCTGAGTGGTGGAGTATTATCCAACACTAAAGAGAGGAGCCCTCAAGCCCTGAAAAAACCTGGGAGAGCCTCAGTACATACGACTAAGTGAAAGAAGCCAGCCTGAAAACACTGCTCACTGTGTGTGCTCAGCTCTAAGCGTCTGGAAGAGGCAAAGCTAGGAGGACCGTGAAAAAGACTAGTCATTGCCGTGGTCCGGGGAGTGGGGACAGGGCACAGAGGGGTCTGAGGACGCGGAGACTCTCGTGTACAATAATGGCACATGTCATGGTACATTTTCAAAAACCCATAGGACCCCAGGCCAAAAGTGAGCCCTGAGGTAAACCTGGGCTCAGGGGATGACGAGGTATGGCTGCAGGTTCATCGGCTGTAACGACGGCACCACCACTGTGGTCCAGATCGTGGAGGCCAAGGCCGGACATCCCGGGTTCAAGTCCCAGCTTTGCCCCTGACTGGCTGTTCAGCCCAAGGCTGAATTAAGCTACTTAACTTCTCTGTACCTCCTCCTTCATCTTTGAAATGGACTGCTCCTACTGCCGGGGTCTCGCAAGGGCTCTGTGTACCGACGGAGAGGACACCCTGGCCCTTGGTGAAAGTCCTGATTGTTGCTGCTCTCAGCTGCAGCTGAAGCTGCACACGCTGCCCCCGATTCCACGAAGCCCCGTCCGCTTCAGGCAGGTTGTGTGGCCCCGGCCCAGGACAGAGGGGTGAGTGGTCCTGGAGCAACATCCTTCCAGCTGCCGCTGGCCTGTGGCCTCCTAGGAGACCAGGGCTGCCCGCCCCGCCCCCCAGCCCCTGTCTCCCTGGTCCTGCGCCCAGGCTGGCAGAAAGCCGTTTATACCCCGTTTACAAGACAGGCAGCCGTTGGCAACATCCTAACGCCCCTAAACACGTGGCTTGAGGGGCTATAGTAATGGTCACGATGACAGACAGCCGTGGAGCTGGTGACGGGGCCCCGGGGCCCACCTCTGCCTCCCATGTGCCACTGAGAGGTCACCGACTCCAGCCTTCCTGCGAGCCTGCCTCTCCTCTCGTGAGGTTCCTGTGATGGGAACTGTGTTGCCGGGGCAGCCCCTCGCTGGAGCATCCGCAGGGCACCGGGCATCTCCCGGGCTGGCCTGTGCTCCCAGTGCCAGAGACCCTGCGCCCATCCCCTCTGGGGACAGACCGAAGGCAGCTCCCGCCCACGCTGCAGTCCCTGAGCCATGGCCTCGGCCAAAGCTGGCTTCCTGGGCGGGTGGGAGCCGGGGCACCCCACTGGGTGGAAGGACCGGTAGGACTCAGATGGTCTGGACCAGCCCTGTCCAGGAGGAGTGAAATGCAAGCCAGGACTGCCTTCAGGCAGCCATGTGTCTGAAAAAAGAAAGGGGGGAAGTTAGTTCTAACATATCTTATTTAACCCAGTATATCCAAAGTGGACGGCTCTCCACGGGGTATTCTGCACTTGGGGGTTTTGCACCCAGAGCGCATCTCCGTTTGCACTGCTGCTTCTCAGAGGCTCGGAGCCGCACGTGGCTGAGTGGCTGCTCAGGGGGGCAATGCGGGTCTCCCCGGCTCACGGGGCGGGGAGCCAGCACCCTAAACCTGTGCTTCTACGTGCTCAGACTCTCGTGGACTCCTTCTCTAGCAGGTTCGCCTTTGCAGCGAGGTGGAGATGTTTGTTAATAGCAGCTCACTGGGGGCAAAGTCTGCTTCTTGCTAAACGAGGATGAGCGGCGCTGAGGTCACCACCTCCCTGGCAGCTCAGATCTTAGAGCTGTCTCATCCCATCCAGGGCACAAGCCAGGGTGATGGACTCTCAGGGTCCCAAGGAGGAAATGCTCCCGCTAACCCCTAAGGCCGTCCTGTTACACAGCACCCCGCAGGTGCTGTGGGGTTCAGAGCGGCCTTGTGCGCTCCGAGCAGGGCTCCAGGGGCTGACCAAGGCGGTCGCCTCGGAGGACGCAGCGGGGCTCTCAGCACCGGTCAGGAGAGCTTAACTCTGTGGCCCTGGACCACGAGGAGCACGTCGATACAAGAGTCAGAACAAACAGCACCAGAAGCTTCAGGTGGCCTTTAGGGTGTGTGGGTCCTTCTGGCCAGAGTCAGGGTTCTGCACCCTTGACTTCTGACAGTTCCCTGAACTCTGGGGGTGCCTTCCAGCCCCAGAGCAGACGGGCCTGGGTGGTGAGATGCTCGGATGTGTGTGGGAGTGGAGTCCGAGGTAAAGCTGGTCCCCCACCCGGGCCGCACTTCAGCCTCGTGGGTCACAGAGCAGCACGGGGCCTCTGCACAGCCTGTGTTCAGAATAAACAAACTGAAATAGATAAACAGCAGTTTTACTATACAGCTCAGAGAGCTATATTCAATATCCTATAATAACCTACAATGGAAAAGAATTAAAAAATATATATATATATGTGTGTATGTGTGTGTGTATATATATATGTGTATATATATATATATATAGTCTTCCCGGTGGCTCAGGTGGTTAAAAATCCGCCGTTTGATCTCTGGGTCAGGAAGATCCCCTGGAGGAGAGCATGGCAACCCACACCAGTGTTCTTGCCTGGAGAATCCCATGGACAGAGGAGCCTGGCGGGATACAGTCCATGGGGTCACAAAAGAGCCGGACACGACTGAAGTGACTGAGCACAAATGCGTGCATGTGTATATAACAGAATAACTTTGTATATTATATACAAAATATACCTGAAGTATATACAAAGGTATACAAAGTATACCTGAAGCTAACACAATATTGTAAATCAACTACCCTTCTATTAAAAATTCTTTAAAAAAAAACACTAAAACACTGATTAATGAGCACAGATTGCAGGGCCTCGCTTTAATATAGTTACAAGAACAAATTTTACTCAAGGGCTTTTGAAATACAGTTACGACAGCTAGAATGATGATTTTGAATCTCGTTAAACTAATCCTCAGAGCCCTTTGATTCATATTTTATTAATCCCAGTGTGAGTGGCTCCATGTATTTGAAAGCCATAAACTAGTTTTAAAACACATATGTCAATATTCAAAGCACCACTTACTATCTGTTTGGTTTCAGGCAAGTTTCGTAAGCGTCGTGCATCTCAGTTCTGTGCCCTAAAATCTGAGCATGGCAGTCGTTTCTGGCTCCCTGGGCCGCACACGGAGTGCACTGTCTCTGACACTGTAGGAGCTAGGCGAGCGGGCCTTCCTTTCCCAGACAGGGTCTGTGGTTCCTCCACTCGCTCAGGTCAGGCCATCGGGAACTGGTAGGACTCCAGCATTTCAGGTCACTAGGGAGTAAACTAGGACACATTTTGGTAGGGTTTTTTGTGCTTTTCATGTTTGTACTTTCTGAGTTTTCAAGCAAGAGCAGTCTTCAAGAGAAACCAAGGCCTCTCTGCAGGTCCCTCTGGCTCTCCTTGTCTTGCCAAGGAAACGAGCTGTAAAGCTTCCACATTCGAACATGCGCCCCCTGTTCCCGCCCACACGGAGGCAGGGATGCGTCCTTCTCATGCCCCGGCGAGAAATAGTAACATGTTAAAGGAACAGGGTGGGCAGACATGCAGGAAGTTAGCTGATGTCCCAGGACATTTGCTTAGATGTAGGGGGAACATGGCCTAGGGCACCCCGGAGTCTGCTAGGGCACCCTGAAGTCCTCTAGGGCATCCCAGAGTCCGCTAGGGCACCCCAGAGTCCACTAGGACACCCCAGAGTCCTCTAGGGCACCCCAGAGTCCAGTTTGTCTGCAGAACAGCAGGTGGTTGTACTGAGCACCGGTCGGAACCTTCCACCTGAGTTCTGGGGCCTGACCACAGTCAGCAACGTGTGTGTTCAGGCCCACAGCCTACCTGCGAGGCAGTGTCTCTTAGAAGTCTGAGTCAGTACTACCCCCTTTCCCAGGGTGGGGCAGGGGGCCTAGAGCCGTCTGAGAGTCTCCGGGGAGTGGAGGGTGAGCAGGGGACAAGGTCTCCAGGCATCGCCAGCTGCAGGCAGTCCTTTCATTTTACTAAAATATTTAAACCAAATCTAAGATGTCACGTGTCATGTTACACCCACAAACACATCTCTGAGGCACGTGGGCCATGCATACACTCACTTCTAACTGAAGGACACTGTAACTAACCCTCAGACTTTGTATCCCAGGGAACAGTGTTAGCAACAATCCCCTCACATCATCCATCCTCAAGGCTGCATTTCAGTTTTACTAATTTTTTTTTTAACATTTGGTTTGAATCAAGATTCAGACAAGGTCCAGCTCGTACATTTGATTATATTCTGCGTCTCTTTTCAAGACGTTTCGAAACGTCAGTCCTTCAGCAGATCCCTCAGGCCTGTTGTGCAGCACAGGGAAACTGGAATTTTCCCTTTATCTTTCCTCTGCCTCCTCCTTGTCACCATCATCTTTATTATTTTCAGCAAAATTCTGTAACACAGTCTGTCTCCAGGTGGGTTCGGAAGAGGAGTCCAGGGGAGCCCGGAGCTCTCGTTCTCTGCGTGTCTGATCTGAAGGATCCCTTCACACCCAACGACAAGCGTCATCGCCACCTCGTGTGGAGAACAGAGTGTAAACGCCTGCGTGCTTGCCTTCCCTGTTCGGTCACTAAGCGCAGTCGATGTGTTTGCCTTCTCACAGATAATCGCCTATCAGCCGTATGGGAAGTCCGTGGACTGGTGGGCCTATGGCGTCCTGTTGTACGAGATGTTGGCCGGGCAGGTGAGTTTCGCCGCATCTCGTGCTAGTGTGTGGCCGCGTGACATGACGGCTGCTGGTCTGTCGGGCCGAGGTCGTGGGATACAGCCGATTCCGGTCGGACTTCCCTGATCCTGGTGAGAGCGGGAGCAATGGTGCCAAGATCATCTTCTGATCATAAAACCCCAGTTGACTTGGGGTGCAGACAGAGCAGCTTTCCCGTCACCCACTGAAGCCCCTGCACGTTGGGGAAGGCAGCGGCCTGTTGCGTTTCCGTGTCTCAGCCCGGGGCCGGGGTGAGGGTCACAGCTTGTTTCTCTCAGAAACCACCCACTGCTGCGTGTGCGGAGACAGAGTTATTGTCAAAGGAAGATGTTAGTTAAACCTGAAGAGGTGTTTTAATAGCTTCTCCGTCTGCCCTTATCTCTCCCTTGGCAATTCATTGTAATTTTCACAGAAGTCAGCGAGGCTGAACCTCCAGTTGAGAAAAGGAAGCTTAGGCTCCTCTCGGCCGTGTGGCCCAGGTCAGATCAGCAAGGGCACCGCTGCCCGAGTCCTTCTTTCTAAGATGCAGCTTCCTGTCCATGTCACCAGCCGTGACGTGAGCCGCCGTTGGCAGACGACCCCCCAAGTCGCAGTGGGTTAGCAGCACCAGGGGCACGTCCGTCTCAGGGTCTCGGGGCAGGCCTGTGGGCGGGGAACTCAGCCCGTGGTCATCCACGGACCATGCTGCTCCTGTCTGTGGCTCCACCGTCTTTAGGGCCTCGGGTTCCACCGCTGCATCCCCCTTACTCACCTGGCCAGTGGAGAGAGGGGGACAGAGTGTTGAGGGGCCAGCCTGGAGCCCGCATGCATCTCTCCTGCCTGTGCTGTGCTGGCCATGGCCCCTGAGAGGCAGAGGGCTGGCCGCGAGCTCGGCGTGGGGCTGCGGGGCTGGGGAGCCCCAGGTACGAGGTACGTCTCAGCCGTTCTTACCGATGATTCTGTCCCGGGCAGCTTCCGATGACCTCTCAGCCCTCAAGGGGGCTTCCCTGGTGGCTCAGCTGGTAAAGAATCCGCCTGCAATGCGAGAGACCTGGGTTTGATCCCTGGGCTGGGAAGATCCCCTGGAGAAGGGAAAGGCTTCCCACCCGGTATTCTGGCCTAAAGAATCTCATGAACTCTATAGTCCATGGCGTCACAAAGAGTCAGACACAACTGAATGACTTTCTCTTTCCCTTCAACCCCCAAGTGTGCCAAGGAGTTTGCCCTCCATAGTAGCTAAGAGCCTTCGTAGGAGAGAATGGAAATAAATGCCCCCAAAGAAGACTCTGAATCTTTGTTCTTGGGAAAGAGTCACCCTGTCTGACAAGTCACCTCCATCGACTCACTTATTATCCATTCAGTGCGGATGTATTAAATGTGCCTGGTGAAGGTTCTGAGCAGCACACACACCCTGGCCTTCAGGAAGCCTGCAGTCTAGAGAGACCGTAGATGAGGAGCGTTTGCTGCTTGGCGTCGGCTGGGACTGGTTCCTGGACCCCACAGACAGCCGGGTTCCTGGGAGGCACAGGTCCTGAGCAGTGTCTGCACAGGCCGGGCACGTCCTTCTGTTCACTGTACACCATGTCTGTGTTAGTACTCCCGACACGGTGTAAGTGCTACGTGTGTGGCTGTAAATACAGTATCAATGCTCTGTAAGTGTTTGCCGGTATGTGGCAAATTCAGGTTTTCCTTTTTCTCTATTCATTTATTTTTGGCCATCCTGCATGGCTTGTGGGATCTTAGTTTCCCAAAAGGGATCAGACCCCGGGGCTGGTGGTGAAAGTACCACATCTTAACCACTGGGGCCAGAGAATCCCCAGTTTTGCTTTTTAAAATGTTTTGGACTTTTGTTTCACTTTCTGTCTGTGGTTGGTTGACTGTAATAGCGATAAAGTCAGAAGAGGGGAGGAACATACAGGTTTGGAGGAGGGAAGGTTGAAATGTCAGCTAGGGTGGCCAGGGAGGACCTAACGAAGAAGATGAAGTTAGGACCGCAAGGAAGGGAGAGGATGCCCACGTGCAGATGTCCACGAGCACTCCAGGCTGAGAGACAGCCAGCACAGGCCCTGGGGCGCGAGTGTGCGGTGACGCTGGAGAGACGGCAGGAAGCCGGGTTGTGGCTGGAGTGGAATGAGGAGGGCACCTGGCCCCAGGCCTGGGGTCAGCACGAGACCGCTGGTTTCCCGCTGGGCTGGGAGGCCCTACCCCCAGCCCATGGCCTCTACTGCTTTGATTACATCATACATCTCAGAGACACTACCACAGCCTTTTAAGTATTAAGAGATAAGAGGTTCTATCTATATTGGGTCATTTTTTCTCAGTGATGTTAAGACTTGGTGTTAAGAAAGGGGTTTGTGTATTATTCATTTAGGTTTTCTCCCTCAAGGAAACAGTCTTTTAAGATTAAATACCTCAGTTTGTAAACACAGAAAAGCCAATTCCACAGCAGCCTTTTCAGTGAGACGGCAGCTGGCAAAGCTTGAGTTTGCCTCCATCCAGCTAGTTTCCCCTTTCGAACTTTGACAGTAAAACGTGGCTGAATTGTCAGCCCCGTAGGAGGCGTCTGTTCGCGAAGGCACAGAAAGCTGAGTCCCCCTCCCTGATCCACATGAACAACCCGACTCTGGAGTCCAGACAGCAAGGCCGCTTTCACTGATTCACACTTGTGTGTGATGGCCGCGCGGCTCGGGGTGGAACATCCGGACCCGTTTCCAAGGGCGTGCGTTACAGGAGAGATGGGCTGGTCATCTCTGGCCGGGGCAGACGGCCCCTGCCCAGACCTCAGGCTAGGTCACCCTGCCGCCCGCTCCGCCGCCCTGTCCCCCCTCTATCCCCAGGTCTCCTGGGTCGTCCTCCCCGGAGAGCTCCTCCTGGGCCGGCCCCCGAGGCCTCAGACTTGAAGATTCCCACAACTAGTGGCTCCAAAACACTCAGACTCACGTCCATGGAGTCAGTGATGCCGTCCAACCTTCTCATCCTCTGTCCCCTCCTTCTCCTGCCCTCAGTCCTTCCCAGGCCTTACAGATAGCTGAGAAAAGAGAACTGAAAGACAAAGGAGAGAGGGAAAGATATACCCAACTGAATGCAGAGTTCCAAAGAATACCAAGGAGAGATAAGAAAGCCTATGTAAGTGAATGATGCAAAGAAATAGAGGAAAACAATAGAATGGGAAAGACTAGAGATCTTTTCAAGAAAATCAGAGATACCCAGGGAACATTTTATGCAAAAATGGGCACGATAAAGGACAGAAACACAAGCAGGAGGACCTAACAGAAGCAGAAGAGATTAAGAACAGGTTAATGGATTAATTATAGTTTATTTGCAAATTGTTAGAAGCATTACTCAAAAGCATTTTCCCTAAAAATTTTTGGGGTTGCCCAGGGCAAGATAATTAAAGGGACAGAGGAAAAAATGGGAAACACACTCAACCACCAACCTAATTAAAGGTAATCAGCCCGCGAGGTCTGCAGCCCGCGTGTGCAAGGAGCCGGCTGTTCCCTGGTGCTGAGCGGGATCTCCGGGCCCCAAGGGGTGCGCCTCTCAGCCTAAGTTGCCCCCTCCCCCTCTTTTCCACACCAGCCCCCGTTCGACGGCGAGGATGAAGACGAGCTGTTCCAGTCCATCATGGAGCACAACGTCTCGTACCCCAAGTCCTTGTCCAAGGAGGCCGTGTCCATCTGCAAAGGGGTGAGTCACAGGCCAGAGATGCTTCCTGGCACTTCTCAGAGGCATCCTGGGGGGGCCATGCACCCACGCCCCCAGGTTTCAGCTGAACCCGGCGCCTTTCTTGTGACAGACAGCATTTGCTTTTGCAAACCACGAGTCTTGGGTTCAGAGCATTTTGGTCCAGGCAGCAAGCAGGCGTGTGATGCCCGGGACACAGCACCCTGTGTGATGCTAGCCTGCGACACTTTGAGCACACACCATGTGTAGTGACTGTGTGCCTTTCAGAAGCTGCAGTTGTTTGGCTGTGCCGGGTCTTAGTTGTGGCAGACGGGCTCCTCGATCTTTGTTGCAGTATGTGGGATCTAGTCCCCTGACCGGGGGTCGAGCCCATGCCCCCCTCATTGGGAGCACGGAGTCTTAACCACTGGACCACCAGGGGCGTCCTTGCCTGCCTCTTTAATGCACATGCAGAGTGGCCGCTCTTAAAACAGTACATACAGACGCTGTTCAAAGTCTTGTGTTTGGCTGTGGGTCCAGATAGCCTCCCTGTTTCCTGGTCACGAAAGTCACTCTAGAAAGGCCCACACGTGTCCACGCTGTGTGTGTGAGTTGGCACTGCTCAGCCTCCTGAGACGATGCCCGGGGTCCCCGCCATGGGGGCCAGGGGCAGGGCCACGGGAGGGCAGGCGCTGGCGTCGGGCCGTCCCTCCCGCCCACCCCCAGGGTTTTTCCGGTGGATCTTTTTGTTTCTCTCTTTTTTCAGTTGTATTGTTGTAATTGACAAACAAAATGGCACGTGTTTAAGGCCTAAGTGTGATGGTCTGACCTATCTACACGCACAGTGCGAAGGGCTCCCACAGCTGACTTGGCTCATCCATCACCTCACGTCACTTTTTAATTTTTTTGGTTGTCAGCGGGTTTTGGTACACAGTCCGGGGCTGCCCACAGCAGCCCCTGTGTTGCCCTGTCCCACGTGAGCACCTCTTTCTGCCCCGCCCCTAGCTGATGACCAAGCACCCGGGGAAGCGGCTGGGCTGCGGGCCCGAGGGCGAGCGGGACGTGCGGGAGCACGCCTTCTTCCGGAGGATCGACTGGGAGAAGCTGGAGAACCGTGAGATCCAGCCGCCCTTCAAGCCCAAAGTGGTGAGTCAGTACATGCCCTTCCTCCTGGGGCCAGCGACCCCCAGCTTCTGCAGTGCCCAGCGGGCCTCAGTCCTGTGGTCTGAGCAGCGCTGGGGGCGCCCGGGGCCCCCACGCCCTCCGTGGGCAGCAGAGCTCCCCCCACACGACGTGAGAACCGGGGCAGGGCAGCCTGGGGACTGGACGTCCTTGCCCCCCTCCCCTGCTCCGGAGCTGCCCCTCACTCAGGCCTCGGCAGGACCCCCAGGCTGTCTGCAGCGCTCTGGACTCGGCCTCAGCCGACAGGGGCCCCAAAGCGTGAGGAGGCCTCAGCCGGCCCACTGGCGGGCCTGGGCATGGTCCGCGCACTGGCCAGGCCCCCGCCCCAAGGACTGCGTCCGCCCCATCTCCAGCACGGTCCCTTCACTTACATTCTTACTCTATGACCTCCCCTCAGCCCTGTTCATTGTTCATTTACAAATTCGTCTGTATAACCCCAGTGAGGTGGCGACTGTGGTCCCCAGTTTACAGTTGAGAACACTAAGGCACAGAGAGGCTGAGTCACTTGCTCGAGGACACATAGCCGGTAGGTGGTGGAACCAGGACGTGGCTACCGTGTTCTGGCCCGGGGACCTTTCCTCGTTACACAGGGCTGCATCTTCACACCCCATCTCACTCAGATGGGGGGGCTCCCAGAGCACCGGAGAGTAGCCCAGCTCACAGGCGGCATCAGGAGGTCTGAATCTGTCTCCTCTGACAGGGGCCGCCCGAGCCTGCTCCGGGACCCTCCCGGGGCGCCGAGGTGCCCCCTAGGGGGCTTGTGGCTTTCTTCTCAGAGCAGCAGCTTTCTCATCCAGTCTGCTTTTGTGTCCTCTCCTCCAAGAATGAAACTCTGCTGGTGAGCCCACAGATTTTATTTTTCCAAGATATTTTTAGCACCAACTAAAGAAAAGCTGAAATTAACCGGGTCAGTTGACTTCCTCCTGAGTCATCATTTCTAGTAGGGCCCTCGTGTCTCTGCCACCCAGCTTCTCCGTAGCCGGTCCCAGCTCTGAGTCAGGAAGCTCCCATGGGAGCAGATCCTGCCTCCAGGTTGCAGAACCTGGTGTAGGAGGGCGTTGGATGAAGACAGTGATGAAGGGTGCTGCAGGCAGGCTCGGTGGAGTATTCTGTCAGGGATTCTCTCTCTCCCCTTTTCCGTCTATTTAGGCTTCTTTTTTTGGGGGGGGGGGACTTAAGTTAAATAATGAGAGGTATACAACAGTACATAACCTAGACAGCATATTAAAAAGCAGAGACATTACTTTGCCAACAAAGGTCAGTCTAGTCAAGGCTATGGCTTTTCCAGTGGTCATGTATGGATGTGAGAGTTGGACTGTGAAGAAAGCTGAGCACCAAAGAATTGATGCTTTTGGACTGTGGTGTTGGAGAAGACTCTTGAGAGTCCCTTGGACTGCAAGGAGATCCAACCAGTCCATCCTAAAGGAGATCAGTCCTGGGTGTTCATTGGAAGGACTGATGCTGAAGCTGAAACTCCAATACTTTAGCCACCTGATGTGAAGAACTGACTCATTGTAAAAGACCCTGATGCTGGGAAAGATTGAAGGCGGGAGGAGAAGGGGACGACAGAGGATGAGATGGTTGGATGGCATCACTGACTCGATGGACATGAGTTTGAGTAAACTCCAGGAGATGGTGAAGGACAGGGGAGCCTGGCGTGCTGCAGTCCATGGGGTCACAAAGAGTTGGACACGACTGAGTGCCTGAACTGAACTGATACAGAGTATCCTGTGCTGTGTCCTAAGTCACTTCAGCCGTGTCTGACTCTTTGCGACCCCATGGACTGTAGCCCACCAGGCTCCTCTGTCCATGGGATTCTCCAGGCAAGAATGTTGGACTGGGTTGCCATCCTCTTCTCCAGGGGAGCTTCCCCACCCAGGGATGGAACCCGCCTCACTTAGGTCTCCTGCACTGGTGGGCAGGCTCTTTACCACTAGCGCCCCCTGGGAAGCCCACAGCAGCATCCCACTCACAGCTTAGTTTCTGCACAGCAACAACGTAGAGAAATGGGCTGACCCTGCTTTGCCTGTTGAGCAAAGTGCAATTACTTGTCAGTCACGTTCCAGAAAGAGAGGACATGCAGCCAAGTCAGCCAGAATATCCATCTTCTTCTCTCTGTTCTCGTCTTAAGAAGAAATCGTTTCCTGGCACAGCCTCCCACTCATGGCTACGGTGGCCCCGAACTCAGACTTGGGGGAAACATGGGGTCCTTGCTCTGGCGGCTGAGAAGGCAGGTCGCTCCCCAGGCCCACAGAACTCCCTGGACGGGGAGTCAGGCAGCTGAGCCGTGATCAGGGTGTGTTTACTTCTTTATTCCTGGAGCCTTGCTGCTGCCTGGCTGATGTTTAACCGAGCATTAATAATAAGGGGGGGTGGATCAGCTGCCCCGACTGTGAAGAAATAGCCCCAAGCTCAGGACAGAAGCAGGAACCATGGGGCAGAGCCCCAAACCTGGAGGGGCGGGGCCCGGGGCGGGGGGGCGGAGCCTGCTGGTGGGAGCTCCTGGTGCGGGGCGCCGGCACCTGTGGATGCAGAGGAGGATGAAGCCTGAGAAGACAGAGAAGAGCGAGAGGCAGACCCACGTGCGGGCTGGAGCAGGACAGTGGACTTTCTGTCCCAAAGCCGAAGAGCGGCAGCAGGGAAGGTCCCGGGCAGTCATCCCGACAGCAGGCGCCCGCGGGCAGCAGCAGGAGGCCTGGCCTCAGGGGACGGGCCCTCCCGCACCGGGAGCAGCCCCAGGAGCGCCGATCCCACCCGCAGGAAGCTCCACGGGTCCCGGTGCCGTCGAGGCTGCCGGACATGCGCCCGCAGAGGGGACATGGTGGCCCCGACGTTACCCTGCGACATGGTTCCCCACCTTCTTGGTGGAAAACGTGGTTCCCTCGTCCAGAGCCAACAACAGGGTCAGAGGCATTTATAGATAAAACGCAGAGCTGAGTATTCTCTGGTGGGCGGTGTTGTGATTTCAGAGAGAGCTGCAGGAGCACCACCCTGACTTTCGCTGCTAAGAAAATATCAGGCAAATTTATTTTTGCCTGCAGCTCTTCCTTGCCTTGTGCAGTGAGCCCAACTCTGCGAACAGCTCTGCTTGGAGCAGCATTTAAAGCCCCGGCTGCCTTGCATGTCAGTCTTGGTGAAGTCTGCTCGATGCCTTTATAGCAAGCACTGGAGAACCGACTTCCCTGAGATTTATCGGATTAAGGGCTATTAGCACCTGGCTCCCGTGAAATCACGGTCTTGGTTGTTGTAAATACCAGCAGAAAGACTTCAGGTGCCCGCAATTATCTGCAGGGTGCAGCTGGAGATCAAGTTTGTGCATGTAAGCTTGGGAGGCTCATCTTGGTTTAATTTTTTAACATTTTTTTGGACCCTCTGGTGAAAGCTTTTTCCAGGATCACTGACGTCCCTCGAAGAGTTGAGATGTTCTATCTCTGGGCCGCCACGGAGCTCACCTGGAGGGATCGGGGTCTCCAGGTGTCCTGGCCCTGCGCGTCTTCCTTCCTCCCAAAGCTACATCCCTGAAGCTGCACCGATGCGCCTGGAAGATGTGGAATCCCACTGCCCCATCCACATCGGGATGGCCCTGGGCTCCCAGGAGGCTCCGTCAGAACTCACCCTCTCGGCAGCATTAAGGGCAGGCTCTGCAGTACAGCACGCCCTGGGTTCTGTCTCAGGTCTCACGTGAAGGAGGGCAGGGAGAAGAGTGACCACGGCCATTTCCCCGGGGTGGGGCAAGTCTGGAGGCTCAGGGGTGCACCTGCTCCCGAAACCCCCAAGGTGGGAGACCCCGTGTGACGGTGGAGAGGCTGTTCCAGGAGACAGGCTGTCCCTCATGTACTGGTTTATCTGGAAAAACCAAAGCAGAAGGAAAACCGGACGCTGTGCTGCCATGCTCTCTTCTGGAGTAAAAGCAGCCACGTAGCTTCCTTTATGGAAAAAAAGTACAAAATAAGCTAGTTTCAGTTTTCTCTTCAAGGAAACACAACGAAGCAAGGACCTCAGCTTTGCCTGATGATCTGAAAGACAAAGCTGAGTCATCGAAAGAGGCTGTGTCTCAAAGACCCCATTTAAGAAGGTCCCTTTTTTGAGTTTAAAGAAGACGCTGCCCCTGAAATGATTCATGTCTGGTTACTAATGAGAAATGAGAGGGTCTGGGCTGCATCCCTATGACATCCAGTTACTAATGAGAAATGAGAGGGTCTGGGCTGCATCCCTGTGACATCCATAAACAAGGCGGTATCAGGAGAGGATGGCGCAGCGCCTGCCTAGCCAGCACCCCGAGAACTCCCTGGAGGAGGAAAGCACAGTCTGTCTGTCTTTCCTGAAAACATGAAAGGAAGAAAGGAGTCTTCGTCCCTGCAGCTGCCCTCAGAAGCACATGTGAGCCTGAGCCTCTGATCCACTGTCGCTTTGCATTTTGTAGGCTTTTATCTTGATTTATTATTCACTATTGGATGGCTTCACGACTCAATGGACCTGAGTTTGAGCAAGCTCCAGGAGATGGTGAAGAACATGGAAGCCTGGCAAGCCCCATGTCCATGGGGGTCACAAAGAAGACAAGACTGAGTGACTTAACAACAGTTATTCATGTGACTAAAAAGCCCGAGAACAGCATTCACATCTCTGTTCAGCCTGCACACGAGAAATAACAGTTGATGTGAATATCCTAATTGGAGAGTTAATTGGTGCTTCTCTCCTTGAATTCTATCTGCCAGCAGAATAGAATAGCTAGTTCATGGGTCGGCCAAAAGCATCCACTGCACTGAAATGGTGATTAGAAATTAATTTACAAAGTGAAGGCTGAGAAATACGCCCAGGATTGACAGGGAGCAGAGAACTTTAGAAACAGGGCTGTCTGTATCAGGTGGCCTTTCTTGAGAAATTACTACTATTATTTTATCTAAAGGAAAACAGAAAAGAATTTTCCTCTGGACTGGTAAGACGTACAGTCAGATTCACCTCAAAGTCCTCTATCTCCCAGGGCCCGCAGTTTGTTTAGTCTGGTGATGGTTTTAGTATCCAAGTTAGTGCAGTGTTCTTTTCATATTTTTTACTTATTTTGAAATAATCATAACTTCAGACTTGCAGAAGAGCTGCAGAGATTGCTGAACCCCCTTTCCCCAGACTCCCTAAGTGCTAACCTCCCACCACTCCCCCGTGTCTTTCTTCCTCTTCGTCTCTGTGACGGCAGGAAGCTGAGGACACACATACACATATTTTCTTTTCTGAGTCACTTGAGAGAATGCCACAGGCTCACACCTACATTATTCCACCTGTATTTCCTAGAACCAAGGGCTTCTCAGACTTCACTGGTGGCACAGACGATAAGAATCTGCCTGCAATGCAGGAGACCCAGGTTTGATCCCTGGGTCTGGAAGATCCCCTGGAGAAGGGAATGGCAACCCACTCCAGTATTCTTGCTGGAGAATCCCACGGACAGAGGAGCCTGGGGGGCTACAGTTCAGCAAAGAGTCGGACACGACTGAGTGACTACACTTTCACTTTCAAGGGCATCTCACGGTGCTGTAGTCTTTTGCTCTAAGAAGGTGCTTACTCAGAGCAGCAGCCGCCCTCCAGGTAGAAACAGGAGGACTGGAGAGGCTGAATCAGTGCTCGGTGCCGAGGGAGCCTTGGGCTGCGTCTCATCAGCCCTCCTGGTGGCAGGTGGTTCCTTCTCGTGGCCTTTCCATGAGACCAGCTGCAATGATGCTAATTAAAATCAAGATGCTCAAGGCTCTGGGAGCATTGCCGGCAGCAGAGGGACACTAACCTTGAGGGACTGGAGTCTGCCACAGGTGATTTGCTGATGTTGATTTAAGCCTGGAACGCGGCCAAGACGGCATCTTCTTGGTTAACTGGAGGCAAGAAGTCTTCCTGTTCTTTGGTAATTATGCTCCCAAGTGCTGTTCTACTCAAAAGAGAAATGTGAAGAAATGAGACTTTTAAAATAATTATTGAAATGAATAAGCAGCTCTCTTGCAAGGCCCAGGGAGCTGTGGGGCAGGGCGGGAAAGTGCAGACCCGCGGTCACCGGCCGCGGGAGTGACCCGTCCCGTGGTCTGGAGGAAGGTCCCCCATGATGCTGCTCTGGACAACAGCCCTCCTTGGAGAAGCAGCCTGGAGCACCGTAAAGCTGGCTATTGGTGTAAAGAAAGACCAGGAGGCATGTGTGTTTTTATGCCAGAGAGCACAGGCCGAGATAAGCTGGAGCCTCTGCCCTCGGACTCACAGGCCCTGACCCAGCAGGAGCCCGCCCCTTCATGTGTCTGTTTACGGGCAGGGTGTTCACGTGTCAGTCGCTCAGTCGTGTCCAACTCTTTGCAACCCCACGGACTGCAGCCCACCAGGCTCCTCTGTCCATGGGGTTCTCCAGGTAAGAATACTGGAGTGGGTTGCCATTTCCTTCTCCAGGGGATCTTCCTGACCCAGGGACTGAACCCGCGTCTCCTGAATTGCATGCAGATTCTTTACCATCTGAGCCACCAGGGAAGCCCCATTTATGGGCAAAGTTACCCATAAATCAGCCACCTCCTAACCAGGAGTGGCCTTCCCTAAGAGGCTCTGCGGGCAAGTGAGAGGAGTTATGTTTAATTTTGTCACAGACTCAGGGCCCGTCTCCAGGGAACGCTGGCAGGAGGTGAAAGAGGCCCCAGTCCAATTTTTGGAATTATCATTAAAATACAAACTCTGTGTGGGGAAAGAGGCAGTCAAGCCGCAGGGAAGGATGTAAGGTGAACGGTCGAGACCACCCTCCGCACAGACCATGCCCGCTGCTCACTCGCTTCTGTAAGCTTCCAAAGGCTGCGTGCGTGTGTGAACCTTCACACGGAGGTCCACCTCAGGGGTGCCCCACGTGGCTCGCGTGACCCTGTGGCTCCTCTGCACGGGCACTGACTCTCTTCCAAACCCTCCTCTGTCCGTTCTCCTCCTCCAGACTTTCTGCACCAAAATGCACTGGCTTCAGTGGGCATCCAGGCCTTCGGTGAGCACCTCTTGGAACCTTGGGTGATGCGATGAACTAACCGCACTGCCTAATCCTGGCGTGTGCGCCCGCTTGCCTGGGCGGTGCACCGAGCCCCCGCCGTCCGCATGCTGGTCTGAGGAAGCGCAGATGCCCGGGCGTCCCAGCCCCTCACCAAAGAACCGACAGTTCTCTGGTGTGGACAGGACCACCCGGGAGGCGCCCGCTCGTTCCTTCCGCCGGTTCCTTAACTAAATGGAGAGGCAGGGAGCTGAGCCGCACTGCGGGCGGTGCGCCCCCCGCCCCCTCTGCTGGGACCACCGTGCAGGTCGGCTCCCCAGACCGGGGCGTGGGGTGCGGGCACAGCTCCCCCGAGGCGCCGACGCTGCATCTGGTCCTCAGCAGACAGTCCCCGCCCGCAGGGAGTGTCCGCCCCTCACTGCGCTGTCCACCCTCCCGCTGTGCCGAGTTTGGTGTGGCGTTCTGCTGTGTAACCCAGCGTTTTGGAGCTACTCACACTCACCCTAATTCCCATGCCAGTGCCCGTGCGTCTAATCTCTCTGTCACCAGGACACTCAGGTGTGAAGGGCAGGCTTGAGACTGGCGTGTGTGCTGTGCGTTGTCGCTGGCCCCGGCAGGTTGGGGTCCCAGCTGAGTGTCCGAGGAGCAGGTGCCATCTCTTCCCCGCGGCCCTGTGAGCTTCGTGGGGGCTCCAGGAGGGGAGCGCGCATCCCAGGCCCCTGCAACCCCCTCCCGACATTGTCGCACTCCTGCCAGCCTGACCTGCCTGATTCATTTCACTCGTCGAAGATTTTACCAAATGGACAGGAGCGTCCAGAGAACCAGGCAGTCATCAAGCCAGAGCTGGGTGGGAGGCGGATTATTAATAGTTCATTCATCCCTCACGAGTTAGCCGCGTGTCTGGTCCCCGCCGGGTGCCCGCTATGCATGGGGCATCCTGGGTCTGCGTCAGACCTGATTGCCAACTCAGGGTCCCTCAGCTGCTCCTCTGACCTCACGGCAGCCGTGGGAGGTGGGTGTTCACTCCCCATCTTCTCCGGGGGGCGGGGGCGGGGAGCGTGTGCGCTGCCCGAAGCCACCACCGGGCACTTCACCCCTGAACCCCCACCTTCCCAGGGTGTCAGACGCACTGCTGTGGACACAGAGGCTGTCAGGGCTCAGACTGCCCAGGGGGCTGTCCAGCACACACGCCAGGCTGGGGCCACACTGACCGCTGCACCCACACTGCGTCTTTGTCCTGACCAGTCGTGGGGGCCCCAGAGGGTCCGGAGATTGGTTGCTGTTGGTTGGTTTTCCTGATGAATCAAGTGTGGCCCCTGATTGAGTCTCGGGAAGAAAATTCCCATCTTTTCTTCCTTGATAGAGCCTGGATTCTGAATGGTCTGGCGTGGGCCCTGCATGTGGGGGTGGGCGTCTGTCAGCCTTCACTCCAAAGGCGCTCTGTGCTCCCTGGGAACATGGAGCTTGGGGTGGCCCCACATCCCAGCTGTGTCCTGTGAGAGGCGCAGGAGCTCCGCGGACTCAGGACCTATTCGTGCCTCCCTGCGGTCCCCGATGGGGGAGGAGGAGATGGTCACTCGCGTCACCAGGGCACCTCAGCACTCTGCCTCAGAGTCACCCTGAGATCCGGGACCCCACCTGCCGCCCCTCTGGTGGCTGGAGTGTGAGCGGGACGCCCCTGCCTCTTACTTGGGGGTCAGGCTCCCCAGCGGTGCTGCCTACACTGCTGTGTTTCTCAGACCCTCTCCCCCAGGAGGGCAGCTCTGCCCGCAGCCCCAGCGCATGAAGTGCCCGGTGGGCCCGGGAGGGGCGGGGTGGGTGTCCGGGACAGACAGACACTCTGCCTCCTCCGGGGACACCGGTACACAAGCCCTCCAGCCAGAACAACAGTCAGTGAGCTCCATGGCCGCCTGTCTGCTGGTTGGCAGAAGTACCCCCATCCCCTGAGCCCGGGGAAGGAACAGGCCAGTCTTGCCTCCATGCTGATCCCATCCTGGCTGAAGATGAATTTAGGGGCTGAGGTTTTCAGAACCTCCCAGCTGGAAGACAAGAATAACACAGTTTTTGCTTTGTTACAAATACAGCTGCAAAGACCCAAACGTGGGATAGGCCCCCAGCCTCTCAGGTCAGGGGCGACTGTGCGCATTCCCCCACGTCCGGCCTGCCAGCTGGCAGAGTGACCCGTGGCCCTGAGCATGTGGTGTCTGTCCTCGTGGCTCCGAAGGGCTGGGCGGAGTGTGGGCGGAACACAGGAGACCCCGTCTTTCACCGAGGCAGGCCGTCTCCCAGGCAACGCCGTCCCCCCCCCTGGCATCCGGTTCTGGGCTGTTGGACTACTCACCCGCGAGTGACCCCGTGAGTGATCGCTGTGCCTGGCTCAGGCTCTCCAGTCGCTCGGCGGCAAACCCTCCAGGGCTCCTCCCACCTGACCGGCCTGAGGCCCCGGCCCGCCCCGCGGAGAGCTGCCCCCGGGGTCGGTGGCGGAACCCCTACCGACCTCTCCTTTCTCTTCTCTCCACAGTGCGGCAAAGGAGCAGAGAACTTTGACAAGTTCTTCACGCGAGGGCAGCCTGTCTTGACGCCGCCCGACCAGTTGGTCATCGCTAACATTGACCAGTCTGATTTTGAAGGCTTCTCATACGTCAACCCCCAGTTCGTGCACCCCATCTTGCAGAGCGCGGTATGAGATTCCCCGCCAGAAGCCTCGCCCCAGCCCCCGCCCCTGCTGTGGGAAGCGCCCCCCACCCTAGAGTTTGACGGCCTCGTCCTTCCCTGTTCCAGGTGGAGGCCTGAGAACTGTAGGGTGGCTGTCCCAGCGCGCTGAGCTGCGTCATCTCAGCGGAAGATGACGTCATGTCAGCATCCACTTTGCATAGAGGTGACATCTGGCGGGGGTGACCCTTCCTGGAAAGCAAATAGACTCTGGCCCCATTGTTTTTTTTCCTTTTTTTGGTACAATTTGATGTGTTTCCCAAACCCTCTGTCGATTTTCACCATCCGGATTTCCGATCAGAGATGTTCAAATGAACCCACACAGCCTAGGGGGCCGGAAACACCTCTACCCTCCCCGTCTTTGGAATAAAAGAATGGGGGTCCCAGAGCTCGAGCGAGGCAGGACTCGGGGGTTGGGGGGCTTCAGAAAATGCGCCGCTTGTGTCCTCTGCCTCCATGGACACTGTCCCCAGAACCCAAGAGGCTGGGAGAAGTCTAGTCCGGTTTGCAAGCTCACTGCTCCCAGGCGCTGACGGTTGTAACCCACTCATGGTTCCGGTACTGCGGCCACTGGTTTAGAAGAAGAGGAAGAGAACCTCAGATGGGTGTTGGGGGGCGTCTGTCATCTTGTACCCAACTTGGTTGATAACTGTCTTGCTACTTGCATTTCTTTTAAGAGGCCAAATCTTCTAAGGAGTCCGCTAAATGAGCACAAGAATCAGATCAAGGACAGACCAGTGTGTGTGTGTGTGTGTGTGTGTGTGTGTGTGTGTGAGACATTCATGATCTCTGGGAGATGACTCTGGATCCAGGGTGCCATCAGCCATCATGCCACTACTCACAGTGTTATTAGCCAACCCCGTCCACACACTGCTATTTCACTGCCTGCTGCCTGGGAAGTGGAAGTGTAGGCCCCACCCCTTTTGTACTTATTTATTGACCCAGTTGCGGTGTCCATGAGAGTACGATGTACAGTCAGCTCACCCATGGTGGCTCCAGCTGCAGCCCCAGGACCCAGTCCCCTGTTCCTGTCTTCTGAGATGAACAGCAGTACAGTTTTGGCCCCCTGGTCCCCCGGTGTGTCATTTCGAATGACACACCTGTAGAGTCAGGAAACCTGGATGCATTTCAGCTCAAAGAGGTTTTATTGTTGGAAGGATTTTAATATGTTTTGCAAATGCATCATGCAATGAACTTTGCATGTTTATAATAAACCTTAATAACAAGTGAATCTATATTATTGATATAATCGTATCAAGTATAAAGAGTATTATAATAATTTTATAAGACACAACTGTGCTATATTTGTGGAGGCTCTTGTTTCTCACTTGCTTTTATGAATAAGTTTAGCTCCCTTCCCCTGCACAGCTTCCTTTTCCACAGCCCTGCCCTGTGTGTACCCTGCCTTGGCACTAGAGCGGCTTTATTAATTTTTTATTGCAGTAGATCTAATTTTGAAAGTGAATGGCTACTTTACGTGATCAATAAGGCATATATATGTATAAATATTTAATTCTACCTGCAAACAGAAGTTTTGTCTGGGAGATGATGTTGAGGTGAGACCCCCCTCCCCGCCCTTGGCCTCCGAGCACCATCTGTGCCCTGGTCCTGCGTCCCTGTCTCTCCTGGGGCCGCAGGGACCCTCTGGCTCCAGGCGACCCAGGCCGCGGGTGCCGCTGTGGTGTCATCGCGGCCCCAGGCCAGACTTGGTTTGTCCATTCTGTTCCCTCCTGCAGCCTTGCTGCTGCTAGTGATGCAAGAAGCCCTTCCCGACGTGCCTGCCTGGATGCCCCAGGAGTGTGCGGGCCCTGGCACAACCCGCCGGCTGCTCCGCACCTGCAGACGGCGTGGCCAGGCCCAAGCGGTCCACGGCCAGGCCCCAGCGGTCCACAGACACTCTAGGGAGGCCGGGCACCCTCTCTGGGTCTTGGGAGGAGCACGCCTGTGAGACAGCATCACAGCGAGGGCCTGGGAGGAGCCAGCTGCCAACAGCAGGAAGAGCGTTTCCACAGACGTGGTCGTCAGTCCATACGGGGATGCTCTGTTCCCCGTTGTTCCCCAAAGTGTCTCCCAGTGAAGTGTCTTCTCATTTTTACGCTCCGCCTCTTTCCTGATTCTCAGCTGACACACAACCCCTGAGGGGCTTTAAGAGACAAGAGGCCTCGCCTGTCCTGGGAACTTGTGCTTGGAGGAGGCAGCGGGTAGGAAAGAGCTTAGACCAGGTTAGACCAGCAGAGAGGAGCTTCTTCCGCCACCATTGCTGGACCGTGAGCCCCCCGGGGGTCAGTGCAGGTCTGGCCCGTCCTCCCCGACACCTCGATTGGTCTGATGGAAAGGGACCCAGGTATAGAGAGAACCTAAGAAACAGCCGGTCACCTGCCATGGAGTGGAGTGGCCCCAGGACGGGTCCCCAGGCAGGCGCTCGGCGAGGGGAGGGCAGTCCAGGATGGCACTCTGGGGCGCGGACCGCTTACTCCCAGCAGGCGCGAGCTGGGGAAGCCACTCTGTCCCTCCGGCGGCCGACAGGCTTCCAAGTTGCTCCTCTTTCTCGGGAACCTTGCTCCGCATGCCAGCTGGCTTCCATCTTTTCTGAACGTGAGGAACCCCCCGTGTGAGGGCCAGCCCTGCGGGAGCGGCTACAGGCGTGAGGACAGATGGGGGGAAACCCGGAAAGATCAGGGTCAGCGGAGGGTCACCGTGGTGGAGCGTGTCAGTACGTTGCTGTGCCCTGGATTTAGACCAAAGCTGATGCTTTTTAAGAATCTGAGCATCCCACGATAGTTCTGTTGAAAGCACACGCCATATAGGTGACGGTTAGCAGAGTGGATTGAACCAAAGTTCTGTGGATTCACCCCCGCCCCGTCATGGGGGTCCCGTAAAATAAAGCCCAAGGAGGAGGCCTTGAGGGGTCAGGCCCCCGAGAGACCCGGGAAGGACCGGGCCGTATCGCCGGGGCCTGTGGGCCCAGCAGCAGCAGGACCCCGGGGAATCCAGACCCCGTGGCCCCAGAGGCCTTTCAGAACGTCGCCCGCTCGGGTGGGACGGCCCTGCTAGGCTGCGGGCCGTGGGAGGGGCTGCCCCTCCTCTGGCGTCTTGCTTAAACCCACAGGGGCCTGGTTTGAGGAAGCATCTGGAGTGCGCCGCCCGTAGCGGTTGCTGCGAGGCCGGCGGGGGCCTGGCGGTCCTGGCGGTTGCGGGGAGACCCGGTCCCGCGAAGGTTCTTGTCGTTGCGTTTGCTCTTCCGCCCCTGTGAGTGAGCTCACCGTCCCGCAGGGTCACTGCCCGCTGTGTCCTCGGAGGTGTGTTTGGCTTTCTTATCAGGACTTTGGGAGAAAATCAGAGGGTGAAGAGGTCTTTGGAAACCCGGGCTGGAAAGGTCGGATGGAAGACCGCGAGGACCCAGGTTGATGCGATTCAGCGCACTGCGGGTGCGGATGAGCACGGTCTGCGCAGCGGCGCTCGGCGCAGTGCGGGGACAGAGGGGACAGGCCCCTGCTGCGCTCTGAGCCGGGAGAGGTCGTGGGAGAGGTTCGAGGGGTCCAGGCAAGGGCGGGCTTGGGCGCAGAAGGACTGACAGACGCCCGCAGCAGGAGGAAGCCGGGAGGGAGGGAAAGGGCCCCTGGGAGGGCGTAGCTATTTCCGGAGGCTCGAGAGCAAGTTTGCTGCTCCTGCCCCAGAACGTTCCCAAAGGCCCCGGCCCCGGCCCCTGAGCCCCTCGCCCCGTGAAGGGGCTTCCAGCTCTGGGTGGGACCCGAGTGTCCGGCAGGTGGGCCGCTTTCCCAGTGGCTTCCTGCAGCCCGGGGCGGGAGTGGGCAGACAGGGCAAAATCGCCGGACTCCGCAGGCACGCTCCACGCCGAGGGCACTGAGCAGAAGTCTGAGTGTGTGGCTGGGGGTGTTTCCTCAGAGCTGCAGGAAGGCAGAGTGAGAGTTGTCCGGTTTTAAAGCCCCAGAAAGGAAGCGCCCTGTGGCAGGCACCTTCTCACTGCCTGCCGTCTGGTGCAGTCACCTCTGTCGTGCGCCTGGCGCACCGTCTCCTGCTTCTCAAAGCCCAACACGCGCAGCCGTGTCTGTTCCCCCACCAGGCGCCCGAAACATCCTCATGGCCCTGGCACCGGGCAGGGAGCCAGAGATGACTCTCGGGGTTCCGGGGAACAGGGGAGAAAGACTACCTGGCTGGTGATCACCACACTGGAATCTAACAGGGAGTGTTGGGAGATGTCTTTTAAAATCTTTTCCTTGAGTTACTTGGGTTATATTTCATGAAATATAGTGACTGTCGGCATTTCTATCGTTTCCCGTTTGGGCGGAGGCAGCCATCTAGCAATGCCGTGTCTGCTGCTAGAAAAGTCCCCTGAGTCACATGTGGGGGAAGGCAGCATGTAGAAACGCCGCGGCCACAATTCTGTTAATCCTGTAATGTCAGGGGTCCCCAGGAGGGTTAAAAGTTGAGATTAGGACCCCAGTGCCTCTGATCTGTGTGATCAGCTGATAGTTAATAATTGTGTGTGTCCAACTCAGTCATCAAACAGCCTTATGATAATCCGCACGCACTATGGCCCACAGGCTCCAAAGACTTTTTGAAACCTTATGGAAAAAATTAATTTGTTAATTCCAACAGAACACCTGAATATACTGGGCTATTTGTACTTTTTTATAGAGAACTTTAATAACTCAATTCTTCCTTTAAATTGAGTTTTTAAAATAAAACTCATTTTATTTTAAAATGAGTTCATAAGATTTCATAAGATTCCAGTGATTCCAATGATTTCATAAGATTCCAATCACTAGGAGCCTGTAGGAGGACTCAGCTGGGGTGGGTCACCTGGAGCACCCCAGACCTGCACTCCCACTGCAGGATTGTCCCCCGCTAGTGGGGTGTGGTGGCCCCCTCACAGTGACTGGAAGTCCAGATGGGATGTGTTGGAAGAATGACGTCCTTGATGTTTTTAATAGACAGTTGGGACCACTGTCTAAAGTCTGAAAACTCTGGACACCAGAAAGAAGCTTTCCTGTTCCCTGTACAGGTGTAGCTCCAGGATTGGGGAGGGGGGTCCCTAGGGCCCCCTTTCTTGCTCCTCAAGGCTCTGCAGCCACCTTTTGGCCTGGGAGTGAGGTGTTTCCTCCACTCTGTCTCCCTTTCCTAGGGTCCCCAGGTCTCACTTATTTGCGGAAAGTTCAGTGATGGGCTGTAAGAACTTGGCCCACGGGGCAGCTCAGAACTGCTCCAACGCCCAGAGAAAAGCAGCAAGCGTGCCCATCGGTGTCACCTCTCGTGTGAGCAGACAGGACCCGTTTGCTCAGAAAAATCCCTGTTTGTCAGAAACCAGTATCAAGTCTACTTTCTAAGAACCTTTTTTTTTTCTAAAATAAGACAAAAGGTGGCGTCGCATTTTCTGATTCAACAACTGTGTCTTTGTCTCCTCGGCTTAACTCTAGGAGTTTTTATTCCAGTGACTTGGTAGACTTTTGTTGATACTCTCCCTGGAAAAATGTGATTCTTTTCTTGAGGGGACGAATCAAAATCATCCATGAAGGCTGTGATTCTTCTGAGTCTAAAAATTCACCTCGTATCTCCTCTATTAGAGTCTTTCAGAATATCTTTTATAGATGATCAGAAACATTTGAAATCATTGCTTTTGTGCTATTGTAGGGGGGAGGGTTGAAGGACACGCCAGGTTTAAATCGTTAATTGAAAAACATCCCGTGTCAATCAGACCCCAAATCTGTGTGGAGGAGGTAGGGTTGGCGGGTGCGGTTTCCCTTCTGTGTGAGCAGCTACTGATGACGTGCAAAGGCCGTTCAGCTGTCCGGTCACGTTCGGTTTATCATGGGCGAGACGGGTGTGCAAACTGCTGCGTTGTTGTGACACTGTCCCCTCTGATCTCTGTTTGCATGATATGCTCTGTTAGATACATTAACTGTAGTTTGGAAGCCGTGTGTACGAATAAAGACAATGACCATCCCTTCGTGTCCTCGGTCTCGTGTGCATCCTCGGCGGCGGCACGGGCACTTTTCCTCATCATCACAGGGCGACCCCAAGGCCAGAGCACGTGGGCAGGTCCTCTGGCCCCGCGGAGGCCGCGGGGGAGGCCTGAGCACCAGGAGGTCCGCGCTCCGTTCGCCATCATTAACCCCGAGACGGAGGCCCCGCTGCCCTGGAAGCCTGTCCCCCTACCCCCCACACCCAGTGCCCATGACCTACGACCTCACTCTGGCAGGCCAGCAGCTCGTCCCCAGGTCAGCTCGGCAGGTCGTCCAGCTGATGGGGCGCCTGTGGTCCCCGTCCCCTGTTCCTGCCCCTCCTGGTCGTGGGCAGACTTCCGCGATGCCTGCGGCCTGCGTCCAGCCCTGTCCACTTGCGTCCAGCTTGTCAGCGAGTCCTGCTGGGCCTGCTGTGACTCCCCACGGCGGTGGCTTTGTCCCCAGCGGGCCTTGGGCAATGTCTTGAGACAGTTCTGGTCATCGTGTCTGGAGACTAGTGCACGGGCGTCCAGTTGGAAGGGGCCAAAGACCAGAGACGCTGTCAACGTTCTGCACCCTGCAGGGCACCCACAGCGAGGGCAGACCCAGCCCAGATGGCAGCACTGCCAACACTGAGATCCTTGCTCCGGGAAAGCCCTCAGGCTGGCCGCCGGACCCCACGAGCACAGGTCTCCCTGCCTGGGTCCCTGAAGCCGCGCTTGCCAGCCCCACGGCACTCTGCCAGAAGCCGGCGTGACTTTGTCTGAGCAGGTCCCCTGACTGTGTAAAGCCCTCCAGCAGCTTCCCATGACCCTTAAATAAACCAAACGTCCCCACTACCCACCAGCCTCACCCAGCCTGGCTTGTGACATCAGGTTCCACAGGTAGGAGGTGGGCTCAGATGGTGCTGACTTGATTATTCACTCTTGTGTGTGTGTCTGTGTGTGTGTGTCCACTCGTGTGTGTGCCCTTTCCCATCAGAATGCAAGCCCTACCAGAAAACCAAGCATGTCCCCAGCACCTAGAACAGTGCTTGGCACGTGGCAGCAGCTCCTGTCTGGAACGAATGGATGAGGAAATGGGTCCCAGGGCTGCCCGGAGCCCGGCCGGTGGTGACCCGAAGCGTCACTGTGTCACAGCCACGCTCCCGAGCTGTCTGCAGGCCGATGGTGGCGACATGATGTGCGCACACAGGAATGAGTTCAGCATCGGCTCCGAGCCCTTCACGAGCCTCTGCTGGGAACCCCAGCTGTCCGTGTGGCTGTCAGCCCAGCACCGGGGGGCGGTGGCTGCCGTGCTGACACTTGGGTGACGCCGGCCGCCCTGGGGTTTGCTCCTCTGGCCTGAGGTGTGCTCTGGGGTAAAGTCGTGCTGCAGCTGAAACACTAACGCCCACGGGCAAAGGCGGAGCCCCTGGCGCGGAAGGGTGGGGCTGGGTCTGAGGAGCGTGTGCCAGCCGTGCTGTGGCTCTGAGAAGGCAGCACCCCGGTCTCCTCCAGACGCTTTTTATAAAAAGCTAATGGCAACCCACTCCAGTACTCTTGCCTGGAGAATCCCATGGACGGAGAAGCCTGGTGGGCTACAGTCCATTGGGTCGCAGAGTCGGACACGACTGAGTGACTTCACTTTCAATTCAATAAGTAACGTTGCAGGAAGACCCATTCTAGGCAGGAGAGGGGAGCGTACGATATGGTTCTAAAGAACAGAAGAGTTAGTGTGGGCTCAGCAGAGACGGGGGAGATGGCAAAAGATAAGATGATAAACCCACACACAAGCACACATATGCACACACACAGTACCTAAAGCATGCCAGGCACCATTCTGGTTTCTTCCAGTGCATTTTTAAAGCCCACAGTGATTCCCTGAGGTGGGTCCTGTTTGCTGCGCCCATTATACAGAAGAGGAAAGTAAAGTCCAAGAGGTTAAATAACAACCCCCAGGGGAGCAACACCAGACGAGCTGAGCCAACTGGAAGAGCACAGATGTGAGCCGTGCCAGGGGAACCTCTTGGAGGAAGGGGCGGGAGGCTGATGGAGGAAAGGGTGGGTGGGAGGGGTCAGAACCGCGGGGAAATCATCCAACAGGGAGGAGGGGAAGGACTGACTCTGATCCACCTCTTGCTCTGGAGGAATTGCCATGTGATCGCCCCCTTCAGTCCTCAGGATGCCTCCCAGAATAGAGCTGGGGTTCCCGTCTCACGGACCAGAAGCTGAGGCCCAGCTTAATTAACTGCTTCCAGTCACACACTTCCTGAGCAGCGCAGTGAGGTGTCTCTGACCTTCCTGACCCTGCAAGCTCAGCCTGGCTGGGGTTGCAGGACCTTCCTGGGCGCCTCTCCCCTCAAGCTTCCCGCCAAAGCCCACCCCATCACCAAGGGGAAGCTTCCTTTTCTCAGCTGACCAATGCCTCTGAGACCAGAGGCCCTTCTGTAACTATTTCTGGAAGGCTCTCTCCCACCTTCACCTGACTTTTTTTTTGAGCTGTCTGGGTGTGGGTGGAGAGAGAAAAACAGCACCCCGTCTCTCAGAACCCTCTGCAGCAGCCCCGCACGCCGCTGGCTCTCAGGGGGGGCACCGGCCGGTCCGGTAGGTCGTTCAGTGGAGCGTCTGCTTTGGAGAAGACTCACCCTCCTGCCTCTTGACGCGAGGCTCCGCTGCTCACCACTCGGGTTTCCACATGCTCAGTCGCTCAGTCGTGTCGGACTCTGCGACCCCATGGACTGGAGCCCACCAGGCTCCTTGTCCATGGAGTTTTCCAGCAAGAATACCAGAATGGGTTGTCACTTCCTCCTCCAGGGGATCTTCCCGACCCAGGGATCGAGCCTGTGTCCACCTGTGTCTCCTGCATGGGCAGGACTCTTTACCTCTGAGCCCTCTGGGGAGGCCAGCTCGGGTCTCCATAGAGCTGCTCAAATGTCCGACAGAGTGATGGTGTTGGCCCAAAAGCAAGGGACTCAAGACAGGACAAGGAAGAAGCGGTGCCTTGACAGCCTATCTTGGGCGACACACAGCCTCACTTCCACCATTTGCTACTCCTCAGCAGGGAGTAACTAAGTCTAGCCCGTACTCACGGGGAGAGGAGGTAAGGCCACTTTGAGTCTGTGGACACCGTGGGTGGGGGAGCCTCCAAGGGTCCTGACCGCTGCTAGTAAAAGAAACAAGAATCTCCTGAGCTGCCTCTTTGACGGCAGGATGCTCGTGTCCCAGGCCTTTCAGGGAGTCAGCCTCACCTCGTGACTCTTTCTTTTCTGTTTTTATCATAAAATACATGCTTGTTGTTGAAAACCTGGGAGATACAGAAAAATCACGATAAAATAATAAAATTCACACAACCTAGAGAGAATCAGTGATCACACCGCAGTTTATTTCTTCCTTCTGTGTGTTGTCTGACACTGTGAGAAACGTGATGAGTGTACACTTCCGTATCCTGCTTCTCCATGTAATGTCACTGCACACATTTTCCTTTGAGTCACTAAGAATTCTTTCTCTTTTTTTGACTGGGCCACGGGGCTTGTGCGATCTTAGTTCCCAACCAGGGATCCTACCTGGGTTCACAGCAATGAGAGTGCGGAGTCCTAACCGCTGGACTGCCAGGCAATTCCCAAGAACTCTTTGTATTGAATGCTTTAAATGGCTACTTAGTTCTCTTAGTTCTCTTACTGATGCCCCTATTACTGGACTTTAGGTTATTTCTAGTTTTTAAATTATTTTTAACAACTCAGTGATGAACATCTTTGTTCCTAAAATTTTGAAGGCACTTTGGATCATTTCCTCGGTTGGGTTCCCAGAAATAGAAAAACTGAACATTTTTGAGACTCTTGGTATTTTTTCCTTCTGGTTTGGCTTCTTGAAGCTCTGCTTTTCTTGGTAACATTTTCTTGCTCTTGGATCAACTAGTAACTTGCATTTCTTTTCAATCAATGTCAATTCTGTTGTTAGTTTGCTGTCAAGTTCTGTCCTTTATTCACTCAACAAATATTTATGTGAGCCCTGTATCAGGTGCCAGGCCAGGGCTCTCTCTGATTACCAGAGCTCAGTCAAGAGAAATCTTGGCTTTTGCCTTGGTTCACAGAATTTGAAGCAGCTTACCCATAAAACACATCAAGAAAATAATAAAAACAGAAGGTCAGGACCAAAGACAAGAGAAACAGAAATACATTTCCCACCAGAGTTAACACAGTTGCTGTAACTGATCCTCATAATGGCTTTGCATTTCCAGCGGCCAAAACAATTGGGATCAATGCTCCATTATAGGGCTCTCCCAACCTGGAAAAGAGGAAGCATATGTGTTCCTCCAGGAATGAGAGCCTTTCCTAGCACTGAATCCTGAAAGAAATCCTTGGGTCTGGTTTTATTACACAGAAGAGAGACTGAGTAATGGAAGAAGTGATGTCCTCTGTGTATTTCGGGTTTTATGAAACAATAAACGCAGGAGCAAACTTCACATAGCCTTTCTTAGTGACCCTTCAGGGGCTTAACATTGAAATGCAACTTCATGAAGGGGACAGATAACTAAATAAGAAGATAAATAAACTCAAGTCTCCAGGTGAGTAGCCAATTGTGTGGTCCAAGTCAGTTCATGAATTTAGAATTCCTGGAGAAAAAAAAAATAACAACAAGACTTCAAGTTCTATGTATTACCTTGGCAAAAATTAAGCCTTCTTTAAAGATTAAAACCCAATTTTGGCAAGCACTGGGAAAGCTAGCCCTCCCCTGAGCTGCGGGTGGGAGTATAAATTGGTACAATCCTTCTGGAGGGAAATTTGGCACAAGTAACAAGAGTCTTAAAAACGCGCTTACACACAGCAGTTCTGTGGCGGGGGACATTTTTCCTGAGGAAATAATAAAAAGTGCACACCAAGCCTTATGCACCAGGAGTTTGCCCTGCTCTGCTTCTTGGCCTGCAGTCAACACAGATGGGCCCACCCAGGCCTGGAAACCTCCGGATCTGAGGCGCTTTGGGGAGGCGGGTCTCTTCTGTCACTCATGTCAGCATCTCAGCTCTGTCTTTCTTTCTCAAACCTTTTATTTTGAAATCATTTAAGACTCAAAAGAATTTGCAAAAATAATACAGAGTTCCCACCTACCCACCACCACGATTTCCCCACGGTGATGGCTTACATAATCACAGCACATGATCCAAATCAGGACATCAGCCGAGGAAAGGAGCTACTAACCAACCACAGCCTGATCCCACTCCCACAGGTCTTCCGTGCCGTGTGTGTTTCTATGAATTTGGTCGTGTGTACAGATCCCCGGGACCACCACCGTATTCAAGACAGGGGCCGCTGGGTCCGCAAACTCCGCGCCCCTGCTCCAGCCCCCCGCAGTGGCTGATGCCTCCCCACCCGCGTTCCCAGAGAGTTACATAAACGGAAGCACACAGCTTACGGCCCTCTGAATGTGTTTCTGTCTCCTCTGCTTGCCGGTTTTCTCAACATCTCAGCCGACTCCGCCTCCTCCTGGCTTCTCCCAGCGGGTCAGGCGGGGAGGCCCTCGGGGTCAGGCTCCAGGCAGTCCAGTCCCCTGTGGCCGAGGAGAGAAGCCACCTGATGCCACACTCCGCGGGCCGCCCTGTCGGAGGAGGAGGGCTGCGGGGGCTTCTGCTTTAACTGCTGTGGCCACTTTGCAGTCTGTCGGGAAAACCCTCAACATCCATGGCTACCTGGTCACCGTCCTAGCAGAATGCAATCTGGGGCTGACTTGGGGGGACCGTGGGTCCTCTAGAGCCCTGGGGGATGGGTCCTCATGGTGTGACCCAAGCTCAGGAACCCCAGCATCCTCAGGGCACTGTGGGTTCTGGGCGAGGACACCTGTTGCGAGCCACCTCCGATGACCTTCCAAGGCCTGTGGACGCCCCGAAGGGCTGTTGGGAGAGACCAGCTTGACATCAAAGTGGTCCTAGGGGCTTTTCAGTCTGAAAGAACAACGTGTTGCATGGTTTTCCAGAAGTCCTTATCCAGGGCTCGCTGGCAAAATGCACCGTGGCAGCAAGAGCGATTTATAGCAAAACAGTGCAAGTACCAATAAGCTGGCTTTGGAGGGAAGTGAAGGCCAGAGAGGAGGTGCCGGGAGATTTTATTAGGCTGAAAACACAGAGAAATCATTTGGAAGGTGGGACGATCTTTTGGTCCTCAAAGCCCTGAGTGATTCTGTGTCTCTCTGAAGCTTCCACCCCTCCCCAGGACCCTGACCCCTGACCCTGACCCCTCCCCAGGACCTTGACCCCAACCCCGCGCCAGGCTTGGCCAGGACTCAGAAGGAGCAGAACCCAGTCCCCTGTGCAGGGCTTTTCCTCCGCAGAGGGCGACGTTGTTTCTGATGGCAGTGACTGGATAACTGACTGGTAAGGCAGTGAGACAGACCTGTTCCTTCTCCCGGGCCATGGACAGAGACCAGGACCGTCCGCAGCTGACCGGCCACTTCTGCCAAGAGCTGCCTCCTGACCCCCATCCCTCAGGACGTGCACGTGGATCTGCTTTATTTATTTCAAGATTTCTCCGGCTGACATTTCTCAACCTGACAGGCATCTCACTGTGACCTTTGGGGATTCACTATTCTTTGCTGTGGGGACTGTCCTGGGCATCCCAGTGCCCAGCAGCATCCCTCACCTCTGTCCACTGGAGCCCTTCACCCCAGCTGACAGCCAAAGGTGTCTCCAGATATCGGCCAGCGGCCTGGGGGTGGGGAAAAGAGGAGCTCGCGTAGCGCTGGGCACAGGGGGCAGGTGGTCACCCCAGGGAGGAGGGAGAATTGGGGTGATTCCTCCCCGGTGTGGCTCAGGACGCTCTGCTATGACCCCCGGAGCCACCCTGTCCCCACGCATCTGCAGGGCCTCCGGAGGTGTAGTCTCCCATGAGGGGACCCCCCCAAGCAGGACGCCCCCCTCTGCAGGGCCATCCGGGGGTGTCATCCCCCGCGGTGGGCCCCTCTCTGCAGGGCCATCCAGGGGTGTCCCGGTCCTTGCCCAGCCTGGTGTCCCAGTACCCCTGGTGCTCCTGGTGCCCCAAAGTGTGCCCCCCGCCCCACCCCGCCCTGCCCGGCAGGCTGGTAGATGAACCGTCAAGGAGCGCTACCCTCCCCAACGAGACTTACAAGTGGACATGTGACAAAATCATAAAAAGCTGCTACTTTTCACCAGACCCTGTGCTGCTAAATACTTTGAAGATTCTGTCTCCTTCATTCTCTCCACAAACTTGGGTGTTGCAGGCTTTATGTGCCTGTTTCAAATGATGAAAGTCGCTCAGTCGTGTCTGACTCTTTGCGACCCCGAATTACACAGTCCATGGAATTCTTCAGGCCAGAATACTGGAGTGGGCAGCCTTTCCCTTCTCCAGGGGATCTTCCCGACCCAGGAATTGAACCAGGGTCTCCTGCATTGCAGGTGGATTCTTTACCAGCTGAGCCACCAGGGAAGATGAAACCAGAGCTTAAGGGATCAAGAAATTTACCCAGGTCGCCTCATGGTTGACAGATGACATTGACTCTCAGACCCCTCTCACCCCGGCGCACACGTGCTGGGATCAGTGAGTTCCAGGTGGGCAGAGGTACCATTTGTGGAGTGGCGGGGGCCCCAGAACCGGTCGCCCCAGTGCTCCGAGCAGCTTTGACCTTTCACCCCAGTGGGCCGTCACCACTGGGGTGAACTCACCATCATCTCACCAAACTCACCATCATCATTATCTTTGTCTTGAAAAGGGTCAGGGAACACAGCCTGAGTTAAGCTTTCTCCTACGAGTAGACATCAGACCTGCCAGGAAATGTCAGACATTTTCTAGTCGATGGTAAGAACTGAGGGAAGGAGAATTTTTTCCTCTCCCCAGTGTGAGCAGCATCTGTGATCTTTGCAAGTGATGGCTGAGGCATGTGTCATTCTGAATCAAGTTCTCCAGAAGCTGGAGGCTTCCAGGTGATCTGAAGCAGGTCCATGTTTTTGAGAGGCCAATTTGTCCTGCCCAGAGGGAGCCCTAGAACCAAGCCCAGGTGACTCCCACAGACCTTCGCTCGCCCTGGAAGGTCGGCCACAGCCTCTGGACAAGCTCCACGGCTCACAGGCTTCCGGGACCAGCGCTGCCTGTTCCCAGCTCCCCCCTCACCTTCACTACCTGTGTCCTCAGATGCCTTGTCCTGGAAATCAGTGTCACGGTTCTCACCGCGAGGAGGGCAGTGGCAAACTCACCATCATCATTTTAAAGAGGAAGGATGTGCAGAAATTATTATTAGGAAGGATGTGGAGAAATTGGAAACTTCTTCCATTACTGATGGGAATACAAACAGTTTGCCTCTGTAGAGAATTCTGTCAGTTACTCAAACAGTTAAACATAGAATTATCCTGTGATCTAGCAGTTCTACTCTGATGCATGTACCAACAGAATTGAAAACAGGTGTCCAAATACATGTACACATGTGTTCACAATCACACTATTCTCAACAGCCAAGAGGTGGAACTACTCGAATACCCATCAGCCAGTGAGAGGATAAACAAATCGTGATACAATAGAACATTAGAAGCAAAAGGAATGAGTGTTGACGCAGCTACCATGTGGATGGGGCTTGAGAATGTTACGCTAAGGGTAAGAAGCCAGACGCAAGGGCTGTGTATTATAAGACTCCACTTGTATGAAGCATCCAGACTGGTGACTCCGCAGAAGCAGAGAGCACTTGGCAGTAGCCGGGGTTAGGGGCAGGGAAGAGGTGTGAGGACCGGCCGCTGGGTGGTCCAGGGCTTCCCAGCTACAGCAGCCCGAGCAGGACCCCGGGCCAGTGCACAGTGAGAGGGTGGTCCATGCGGCCAACGTCTGTGGATTTGGTGAGAAATGCGTCCCTTCCTCCGGGGTCCGCTCCCGGGATTTCCTCTGAGGACCTGTTCCCTTCATCCTCTCTGCATCCTGAGCCCCGGGAGTCACCAGGCAGAAGGTCTCCTGGACCAGCACAGAGTCTCGGGTCAGGCTGCAGTCATCACCTTTGCCAAGCCCTCCGCCCCGGCGCTCTTCCTAAGCCCACAGGGAGCTGTGCCTGCGCGGGCCTCTTCCCGGACACCCGCAGACACTTCCTGCCGAGGCCCCTGCCCCTGCCCTCCCCGCTCCGCGGCTCTCAGCCCAACCAGGCCCTCCTTTCAAGGCTGTTTTCTTGAGCACTTGGCCACTTTCTCGGCTTTTGTGATGGAGAAGAGTCTTCATTTGGTAGATGGGTTCCCCTGCCCTTGGAACCGTTTTATAAGCCAGAATCTAGTTGCCAAGGGGACAGATATGGGAGCAGAGGGTGGACAGCTGGGCTTGGGGGACAGGGAGGGCAGCTTGGAGGGCGGCCAGTGGGGGATACACGCGGCTGCTCGGTCACCCGGCAAGGACGTGCGGCTGTGTGACCGCTCCCAGGCCCCGCTCCGGGGGGAAGGAGCTTCCTGTGGGGGCACGGGGCTCAGGGCTTTTCAGGGCCCTGCGGGAGACCTGCCAGTCCCTCAGTGGGCGTCGGGAGGGCAGGGGTGAAAACAGCTTGGATGGCGCTGCGGGGTGACCGGTGAGGAGGGGCGTGCGGTCCGGGTGCCTGAGGGTCAGGGGGCCCAGGGCCCCTCGAGCGGCCATGTCCACTTTGGGGAGCGACGCCCGCGAGTCGGAATGTGCCGACCTCCTCGAGCGCCCTCATGCCCTTATTTCTGGGGCAAACGCTTCTTGAGGCCTCTGTTTCCTCCTGTGGAACAGAAGGGGCTCACCTCCTCGCCTGGAGGGTTGCTTGGGAGCCAAGTGTGGCAACACACGCGGGCGAGTGCGGCGGGGACGGGCCCCGCAGAGCGGCTCCCCCCGAGCGCAGGCCCCCGGCCCCCAGCCCTCCCAGGCCCTCTTCCCTCCCTCTGACACACGCACACACACGCATGCACGCGCGTGTGCACACACACACTGAGAAACCCCAGGCCCTGAGGTCGCGCTCATCTCAAACTTGACCTGCATCTGCTGGGAGACTCCGAGCCCGTCCATCCCGACATCCTGACAGCATCCTCTGTCTATTCCCCTCACCCCTCATCCCCACTGGCGACCACGTGGACCGGGAGCTCGGGGTCCACAGCCCATCTCCTTCCTGCACAGGCTGTGTAACCCACGTGCTCCTAAGGGTATGATCAGCAGGTACGAGAAAGTTCGAGAAAGGGTGGGCAGGCAGGTGGGCAGGAAGACCAATGGGGTTAGACCACAATGTCCAACTGAGGCAAACAACCCTCCCAGCCCAGCGGCTTCACAGGAAAGCTTTTCTTTCCTTCCCAGGCCGTGCGTCCATCACAGGTCTGCAGGAGGTTCTGCTCTGAGACATCACTTGGAAGGTCAGAGCGACACAGCGCTCCCCAGGCCCAAAGGCCGCGAACTTGGACGGCGGAGCACTCGCGGCCGCTACAGTCCCCACCTGGGAGAGACACACGTCACCTCTGTCAGATGTCCCCGAATTGGTCCCTGAAGAGGCCTGGCTCGAGGGGCGCTGAGCATACGGTGTGCAGTCTCCTCGCTACTGTAGACGCCTCCGTGTGGGCCTTCCCACGCCCCCGCGCCCAAGGCAGCCGGCCCCACGTCCACCTCCGGGGCCCCAGGTGCCCCTTCCTCCTCCAGGACGTGACGGGAGATTTTCCTTGTCGGGAACAAGGCACGTGTGGCTGAGTGCACGGCCCTGCCTGTCTGTTTCTAATTAAGACCTAACGCATGAAGCCATCAACTGGGCCCAGGATTCAGAAAAGGCTGAGGTTTTATGAAATGCCTGAACCCCGGGAATGCATGAATTATTGAAAGGCGAGAAAGAAGCCCCGGGAAGAGGGACTGCTCCATTATTCATCAGGCCTGGAGTCCCCAGGTCCCCAGGCACACTGCTGGGCTTCACACCTGCAGAATTTCCCCATTATGTCGACAGCGAGCTTGTCAGCAGGCTGCTCTGGCGGCTTTGGAGCGGGGCTCCCGCCCACGGCATCCAGCGCCCGCCTCATTAGCTCAGCCAGTTCCCGGCCAACTGCCAGCGAGGCTGCTGGAGCAGAGAGCCACCCACCTTCCCGGCCTGGGGCGTCTGCTCACAGCCTCCAGGCCCCAGGTCCCAGCTCCTCGAGGAGCCAGAAGGCCTGTCGCCCTGGCCTGGGGGGTCCTCCGTTTTGTGGCCCGCCGCTCTCCGCCTCTGCCTGTACCTCCCCACCGCCCAGACCGCGGCCTTTCCCTGAACGTAGCTGGTGTCCTCACACCTTCGCCCAGCCCGGCCCCTCCCCATGAAACTGCCTGCCCAGCCCTTTGTCCACCTAGTGACCTTCTCTTCAAGACCAGATCAGAGAAAGGGAACTAACTTCTGTCACAAGCTGGGTGTTAGATGTTTGTGCAAACATCACCCCAGTGAAGTGTTGCAGTGACCCAATAAGGAGGGTTGTCACCAGCACCAGCTGCATAGTTTATGGGCTCGGGGGCAAAATTAAAATATGGTCCCTTGTTCAAAATGATTAAACAATTTAAGATGGCCAAAACAGACAAAAATAGATCTTTAAACCAACTGAGCTAAGACCAGATTCTGGATGAACGCACATACCCACCAGATCAGCCCTGGTTACAGGGGAGGAAAAGGAGACTCAGAGAGGTCAAGTAACTGGTCCAAGTCACACAGCCTGAGAGGGGCAGAATCAGGCTGAAGCCCAATTTCCATCTCATCCTTCCATCCAAGAGTTTGGGGCTGGTAGGGGCTGGGAAGTTGAGAGAGGCTGGACTCCATCCAGATGAGAGATGTCGACACCTTCATTGGGGTGACCTCTCCAGGGGACCCTGGGAGTGGAGAGGAACACGCTCCTGGGGAAGGTGGGTGAAGACAGAAAGCTGGGTAGTTTTCAGGCCTAAAATGCTGTGAACAGACACCTGGTGTGTCCTCTCCACACCCCTTCAGTAGTTCCAATGCCTCGTGACCCCATTTATACATGACAACGTCCTGTGACGCTCAGGGACCCAGAGAATAAGGGACATATATAAACGGAAGAAAGAAGAAATAAAAAATATCGGTTGTTATGGTGGCACTACTGGTAAAGAACCCGCCTGCCAATGCCGGAGACATAAGACAGGTGAGTTCAATCCCCGTCGGGAAGATCTGGAGGCGAGCATGGCAACCCACCCCAATATTCCTGCCTGGAGAACCCCATGGACAGAAGAGCCTGGCGGGCTAGAGTCCACGCGGAGGCAAAAAGTTGGACGTGACTGAAGCAACTGAGCACAACTCGTCGTTTACTGAACGTGTATTTCCATCCTGTGCTTCCGAGGGGCAAGCGATGTGCTTAAGGGCACACACCCGGGAGCCAGGTGGTCTGAGCTGCGCTGCGCGGCCCCAGGCACTTCCCTTCGGGGCTCTGGCCTCAGTTTTCCCACTCGCACAATGGGGTTGTTGGGCGGGAGGGTTTCAGAGAGCAGAGCGCTCTCAGCAGCGCCCAGTGCGCGGGAAGTAGTCGCCACACCAGCTGGCGGCGGAGCTGTCTGTGGATGGCGGCGGCGTGGGGCCGCTCACACATCTGTAGCTGCAGCTGGAAGCGGAGGGTGTCTGACTCGAGTCCGGGGAGCGGGCCGGGAAGGCGGGTCCTGGCCGAGCTCTAGGCGGCCCCCGGATCCCTCTGCTCCCCACCCCAGCCCCCGACTCTGCACCTGCAAGCCCGGCGGAGCTGTGTCCCCGCCACGCGCGCGCTTCCCGGGTGGAACCCGTGAGCACAGCCCCCCCCCCCCCGCCCCCATCGCAGCAGCCGAGGACAGAGGCCCCGCCCCGCCCCGCCCCGCCGGCCCCGCCCTCCCGAGCCGGCGCTGCGGCCGCGGTACCGGCGCTGTTCTTGCGGACGGACTGACGGACGGGGCGGGCTCCCCGAGCCCCGCGCGGAGCCGGCGAGGGACCCGCGACCAGGGCTGGGCCGCTGCCGCCCCTGCGAGGTAGGAGCCGGGGGCCGGGGACGGGCTTTCCCCTCGCGGGCCCCCCAGGGGCCGAGCCCCCGAGCCTGGGCCGCCTCGCGGGATCCCCCCCGTTACCGCGGGGCCGGGCGGGGGCCGGACTGTCCCCGAGTGCGCGCGGCCCAGTCCCGCGCGCTGAAGGAAGGGGCGCGGTGCGGGGAGCGTGTGTGCGTGGTGTGTCTGTCTGTCTCGCCGGTGGCGGGGGAGGTGACGACGCCCCCTCTGCGCGGGCGCGGCTGGACTACCCTCTCCAAAGCTGAGCGCGCACGCCCACGGCAAACTTGAATAGCGCCGCGGGCAGCGATTATCGGGGTGGTATGGGGGTAGCCCCCCACCACCTGTCGAACTGGGCTGTCGGTCCGCACCGGCCGGGTGGTCCCACCGCGGGTCCGCCTGCTCCGGACGCCCCGGCGGGGCCGCGGGGACGGTGGGGGTGGCGAGCATGCTCCGTCCAGCGGGACAGGAGGATGTGTCCAGCCAAAGGCCGCGGAGCAGAGATGGACGCGCGGCGAGACTCGGGCGCGGGCCGGAGGACGTGCGGGCAGGTGCAGTGAGAGATGGCAGCCCCACAGCGACGCGTCTCCCTGGCTCTCCAAGCCCCTCCCTGTTCCAAAGACGTAGCCTCTCTCTCTGCCCTCACCCTAATTTGGCAGCTGATGAAGACTCAGTGTGCTAAAATTTTTTAGTGAAGTCAGATTGCTTCTTCCTAGGACTGAAGAGAGAATCCCCTGGGACTTGGCTGGGAGGGGGGAGGGGTGGGGGGGGCTGGGGGTTCCCATTCTGAGCCCACCAGGGCTGACCCGGGTGCCTGCTCGCAGTGCTGGGGCCACCGGCTCTCACCTGCCCCCCTCCCCGGGACTGGGCACATCAGTGTCCCTTTTTATGGTTGAGACTCGATCGGGAAGGGGCAGGGATCCACCACTTACTGGACAAGCCCAGGACCCAGCAGAGGGGCCCCACGTGGGGGCCTGGCTTAGTCTGACAGAAACCACACCGCAGCTGTCCCCGCGCCGGCCCCTGCCCACACTGTCCAGGGAGAGCAGGACGGAGCCCCAATGCCGCCCCCTCCCGCAGCCCCACGTGCCCAGGGTTTGATGCATTAACAGCCCAGATTGCAGCTGGGTAGGCACAGGGGTCCTTGGCTCAGATCTGGTGCCCTGGCCCCAGGACATCCCAGGACCACAGGCATCTCGGTTGGCTGCGCGCTCTGCTGGCCCACGGCCGGCACTCCCTCCCGGGCCCCTGCATGCCTGAGACACGTGAGCTCGCCTCACCTCTCCACGGACTAGGCAGCTGGAGGCAGCTGGGGACGTGTCCCAGGGCCAGGTCCCCAGGGTGCTTAGAAAGGGGGCAAAAATTGTAGCGGCCACCAAGTCACCCCCACCCCAGACTTCAGCCTGCCTCTCACATGGGGGCGGGGTGGAGCGGGGTGCCCTGTGCCCCGTGTCGCTTTGTGGCATGGGGCATCCTGGTGGGCTGCACTCCTCACCGCGCCGTTCTCAGCCAGTGAGGCGGGGTTCCGTGGCTTGCGGTTGAAGGGGGGAGTGCAGGGGGAGGCGGCCTGAACTGTTCACGCTTGACCTGAGGAGGCAGGCTGTAGGTCATGGTGGGAAACATGGGCTCCAACCTCAGCTCCCTCATCTGGAATGGGGCTGGGGTGTGACAGGAAGCAAGGACACAGGTGTTGTGTTGGCTCACTGGACAACCCGGGCCAGTCGACTCTGCTTCCTCCAAGTTCCACCTGACTCTCGGACCCTGGACTCGAGAGGTTGGGCCCCCTCGTGCTGTCCTCAGAGCTGGGGGCAGGGGTGTGAATCTTTGTATCAGAGACGCTCACGGATTGGGCTCAGGTTCCCAGAAAGCAGGTGGGACATGGGAACCCAGTCTCTACCCAGCCCCACCTCGGGGGAGCTGACCCTTCTGCTCAGGCTTCCAGCCCTAGCTGCCCTGGGCCTGCCCTGCACAGCCTCCTGGCTCATTCCTGGGTGGTCAGTGAGCACATACCTGCTCCTTCAGTCCATCCTGGGTTTTGGGTTAGCCTTCCTCCCTGGCAGAATCAGGACCAGCTACTTGTGACCTCAGGGACACCAGGAAAACCCACCAGATAGCATCCTGTTCCCCTAAACCTAGCTCTCTGCTGCCTAATATTCCACCATTAGAGATTCATTCCTTTGCCTATGTGTGGCTTTGTACCCAGTTAAGTCAGCTACTAAACCTAAGCGTAGGTGACGTGTTTAAAGGCTTTCAGGACCTGAGGGGAGATGGAGAGGGGAGGAAAGAGAACGTGCTGTGCTGGCAAGCCTCTGAGTTCCGCGGAGAAAGGCGCGACTATGAGCTCCCAGGAGAAGGAAGGTTTGGGGAGTCGGGGTGGGGGAAGTCAGCCAGGGAAAGTTGTGACCCTAAGTGGGAACTCTTAGCGGGACTGGAGGGCAGGCAGTCTGCTGAGCGAGAACGAGCAGATAGAAGTTTCCAGTCCCGTGGGGGGTTGCGGGGGCAGCAACCTGCCCCCCCCCCACCTCCCAGCGACAGTGCAGCTGCGTGAGGTGTGATGTGCTCTGGGTATAGGAGGTGCTCTTAGCTCTGACGGAGCCTGGCTAGCCGTGCTGGCCGTTTAAAACTGCCGCATTATTTGTCAGGTCAGCAGATGCTGGGCTGTGCTGGCGGGGGTGAGGGGGAGGCTCCATGCGTCCCCACAGCCCCCCGGCGGCCTTCCCCGGAAAAGAGCAGGAGCATCGTGATTCACGCAGACCTCCGAGTCTCGGGGCTGCAGGGTTGGCTGGGGTCACCTCACTGCTCGTGGAGGTGGCCCCCAACCTGGCCAGGCACGCTGTCCTGGGTTTTCCAACGTGAGGGCCAGTGTTGGGGGACATGGGGGTGAGAACTGACCGTCCCTGTTGAGCGGGGCCCCCAGCAGGCCCCCTGCAGGAGGGGCAGGCCGCTGTCACTTGGGCTGCTGGGGCCTGAGCCGAGGACCGGGCCTGCCTGCCGATGGCCCAGCAGTGACCGTCTGCTGCTCATCGGGTGCTGCTGAGGGAAGGGCTCAGAGGTCGTGGGTCCCCAGGACGACCTGTTGCCATGAAGCCCCAAAGCACGGCCATCCCTAAAGATTGTTCTCAACCGTGCGTGCATGCTAAACTTATCCAGTCGTGTGTGACTCTTGCGACTCCATGGACTGTAGCCCAGCAGGCTCCTCCGTCCATGGGGTTTCCCAGGCAAGATACTGGAGTGGCTGCCATTTCCTCCTCCAGGGGATCTTCCTGACCCAGGGGTCGAACCTGCTTCTCTCGTGTCTCCTACGTTGACAGGCCGGTTCTTCAGCACTAGTGCCGCCTGGAGCCCATTCTCAAGCATGTCTGCTTTAAGCAGTAATGGTGGTGGTGACAGTGACCACAGCAACTCTTCGTTTTTGTCGCTCATTGAGCACCTACTGTGTACGGGCCGCTCCTGTGAGTGGTGGGCACACCGCAGAGGCTCTGCTGGCCTCTGGGGCAGATTATACTTTGCAGGGAGGGGTCCTCTGCTCTGCGGGGGGTTTAGGAGCAGCCCTGGCCTCTCACAGTGGGGAGACACCCCTCCCACTTTGACACCCAAACCTGTCCCCCCAGAGGCAGGCCCGAGGTCCCCTGGAGGCCAGCGTCGTCCACTGCCGGCCCCACTGGGCCCTGACTGTGAAGAAAAGACTTTCATCTCGTTCCCTTAGAAGCAGCTTTCTTTAGAGGGAGACACACCACGTGTGCTAAAGTAAGGACAAGCCAGCAGGCCATGCTGGAGAGGAGGGCGGGGCTGGAGTGGAGGGCGCGGCAGGGTAGGGGTGCTGGGGGGTGGGGGTGCTGGGGGTGGGGTGAGGGGCTGGAGAGTAGGGGGGCGGGTGGGGGTGCTGGGGGTGGGGGGCCGGAGTGGGGGCGCTGGGGGTGGGGTGAGGGGGCTGGAGAGGAGGGCGCGGCGGGGTGGGGGTGCTGGGGGTGGGGTGGGGGTGCTGGTGGTGGGGTGCTGGGGGACAGGGTGGGGGTGCTGGTGGTGGGGGGCCAGGGGTGCGGGGTGCTGGTGGGGGGCCAGGGGTGGGGGTGCTGGGGGTGGGGTGCTGAGGGGATGGGGTGGGGGTGCTGGTGGGGGGGTAAGGGGGCTGGAGAGGAGGGCGGGGCGGGGGGGGTGTGCTCTTCGAGGTGGGGATGGGGTGCCATTTTCCAGAGGGGCTCAGAGAAGGCCCCCTGGTGAGGGTCCCTGGGGCCGAGGCTGGAAGCCCCGCGGGGCCTGGGCTCTGCGGAGAGGGGGTGTCGTCCTTGGTCCCGTGCGCCCCCAGGAAGCCAGGGGGCAGGCTGCACCCTCCGGTCTCGCCCCGCCACGGGCTTCTGGTCCGGATTCGAGCATCTGTTCGCTGGGTTCGCATCTGTTCGCTGGGCGGCAGCCCTGCCCTCTGGAGAGGTCAGAGCAAGGTCTCCCAAGGTCAAGGGAAGTCAAGCCTCCCTCTCCCTCCCCTTCCCGAGAGCTGGGGAGGGGCTCCCTTTGTGAGTCACAGCCCCCCAACCAACCCCTGGCCGGGTTCTGGGCTCCTCAACCGATGCCAACCAGGCTCCTTGGAGCAAGCAGCCGGAAGCTGCACCCCGCCGCGTAGCTCAGCGCGGGTGGGGCGGCCCCCAGGCTCCACCCTGCGGCCCCCAAGACTGCTTAGAGAATCTCAGTTAATCACTATGCAAGTGACTCATGGCAGAAATAGGTTCCTATTAATGCCTGGAAAAGTGGGTTTAAAACTTACCGAGAGTTAAGACTCACCCGTCAGCACAGGAGGCAGACGACCTCCCTGGGAGCACCGCGGTCACCCCTCACTGCGCCCCCCACTGCTCACGGCATGTCTCCTGCGGGGCTGGAGTGCCAGATGGGAGAACCCCTGGAGGACATCTCTGAACTGTCGTGTGCAGGGCTGTCGAGGGTGTGAGGCCCTCTCAGGAGGCGTGTGCCCCATGAAGAGGGCTGCGTCCTGGGGTTCCGTGGTCCCCACGGCCCGTGGTTTGCAGGGATGACCTTGCTGGGCAGGCAGGCCCCAGCTCTCCTTGCTGGATTCTTTAATCTGTCTATCATCTATCATCTATCAATCTATGTCATCTATCTATCTATCAATCTATCATCTATCTATATATCTATCATCTATGTATCATCTATCACCTATCATCTATCGTCTATCACCTATCTATCATCTGTGTATCATCTATCTGTAATCAGTCGTCTATCGTCTATCAAATATCATCTATCAATCATCTATCAAATATCTATCATCTGTCATCTATGTATCATCTATCACCGATCAATCATCTGTCATCTATCATCTATCTATCACCTATTACCTATCATCTATTAATCTATCATTTGTGTCTCATTTACCTCTCTGTCCTCTATCACCTATCATCTGTTAATCTGTCTATCATCTATGTCTCATCTGTCTGTCTACATCTATCATCCATCTCTCTGCCTGCACCAGGTCTTAGCTCTGGCATGAGGGACCGTCACTGTGTCAGGCTGGCGCACAGACTCTCCAGTTGGGGCGCGAAGGCTTGGTCGCTCCGTGACACATGGGCTCTTTCTTGGCTCCCTGACCAGGAATCACACCCCCATCCCCTGCATTGCCAGGCAGACTCTTGACTGCTGGACCACCAGGGAAGTCCCGTCCCTGCTGGAATCTTTATTCACTGGAAGAAGACACCCGATGGGTGCCTGGGGCAGGAGGGCCGTGGGGAGCAGCCCTTGAGCCTTCTGGGCGGGGTGGGGCCGAAGCAGGAGCACCCCAGCCTGGGGGTGGCCTGGAGCCCGGGGCTGAGCTCCAGTGTGGCCCAGGCAGGTTCCCACTCCTCTCCAGGCCCCCTTCTCCCTAGAGCTCGGGGCAGGAGCGAGAGTTCCCTTTCCCATACATTTCGGGACCCCTGCGGTGCTTCAGGGAAGATCCCAGCCCCGGCTTCATGGAGCCCTGAGGGCCCCCGGCTCTGGAGCTCAGGTCTGAGCAGAAGGAGGTGTGGAGGGAGGAGAGAGCGGAGGCCAGGAGAGGGTGCACCTCCCCCCGAGCCTGGGGGCGCCCAGGTCCTCTCCACCCCCCAGCCCATTCCAGACAGGCTTAGCCAGCGGTCTGCAGCCGGCACCCTTAAAACGTGAAAATGATGGGGGGCAGGTGGTGGGCCTCCCAGGAGGCTCAGTGGTAAACAACCCGCCTGCAACGTGGGAGACCTGGGTTTGATCCCTGGGTCGGGAAGATCCCTGGAGAAGGCAATGGCAACCCACTCCAGTACTCTTGCTGGAGAACCCCATGGACAGAGGAGCCTGGTGGGCTACAGTCCACGGGGCCACAGAGAGTCTGACACGGCTGAGCAACTGAGCACACACCCACAGGGGAGGGGGTGTGCGTGTGGCCTCGGGGTGGGAGGTTGCACTTGGCCTCCAGTGCTCACGGCCCAGGAACCTTGACCAAACGACTTGCTGTCTTGTTTCCTCGTTGGTAAAATGATGTGATAGTAACAGCATTGCTGGCAGGGTTTGGGGGGTGAGTGGGTTTTTTTTTTTTTTAATTTTTTTGTTTGCAAACACATTTGACAGCTGAGAGGCCTAGGGGTTGGAGAGGCTGTGCCTTCCCTTACGGTTGCCCAGTTAACGAGCAGCAGATGGAGATCTGAACCCAGATTTCTCAGGGCAAAGCCTGGGAACTCCTGCTCAGAGCAGCTCAGGCAGAAGCGGCAGTGGGGTAGGGGACCACGGCCCGTTCTGGGGCCCGAGTGGGACCTGCCGTCTGGTTTCACCAGGACCCAGATGGGCAACTGCAGAGGAGGTAGGCTCCAGCTGTCACAGCCTCCACCCTCAGGGCCCGCGGGCGTGTCACTGCAGACCACGGGCCCCGGGCACCCCAAGGAGCTGGCCTGACCTTAAGAAGAGTGCGTCAGCTGCACGAGACTGTGGGGCCCACCCCGGGGCTGTGGGCAGGGGCCATGGGCCCGGGAGCAGGTCGGGTCCCACGTGTGTCAGGCGCCCCGGGGGAGGCTGAGGCTGGATGTTTCCAAAGGACAGTGGCACCACCTCTGTCGATCTGGTTCAGACCTGCTGATGGTTGAACTATTAGTTCAGTACCCCCAGCAGTCTTGGAGGCTTTCCTGGTGGCTCAGACGGTAAAGAATCCGCCTGCAATGGAGGAGACTCAGGTTTGATCCCTGAGTCGGTAAGATCTCCTGGAGAAGGGAAGGGCAACCCACTCAGTATTCTTGCCTGGAGAATTCCAAGGACAGAGGAGCCTGGCGGGCTACAGTCTACGGGGTCACAAAGAATCAGACAGGACTGAGAGACTAACATGCTTCCAGCAGCCTTGGGCAGTGGGCTTTATCGTCCCCATTTCACAGATGAGGATATAGAGGCTCAGAGGTGTGAAGTAACTCCCCTGAAACCACAAGGCTGACAGGTGGCCCAGCAAGGGCGGAACCCTGGTCCCCTTGGTGCTCAAGGGGGTGCCAGGCCCCTCGTGCCAGCACCTGGGCAGGAGCGGCAGTGAGCAGGGGGAAGAGGCTTGGGGCGGACATGTGGTTCAAGAGCTGCGTTTTAGAAGGCGGCCACTTCAGTCTTCAGGCCCCTCGTTGTTTGTTGTTTAAATTTCTCGCTGTCGAAGTAGCTCCTGTTTCCGGAGGGACATCTGGGAAATGAGAGCCAGGGTTTGTTATCCAGAAGCAGACTCTGAGCTGGCGGGAGCAGCCCTCGTGTTGGCTCAGGGAAGCCGCAGCCGCCGGGTGTCGTCACCTGGATGGGGAGGGGTCCCCCACATGGGGAGGGGTCCCCAGAGCCCATGCCCGGTTCCCAGCCCAGCAGCGAGGGGCAGCAGGCCCTCCCGCCCCGGAGCCCAGCTTCCGCGAGCCTTTCTCTGGAGCGAAGCCCAGCCAGGCCCGAGGCCGCCGGCTTGGGTCAGGGGGCACAGGAAGGGCTCTCACCAGGACAGGAGCCGGCAGCCGGCCCGGCCTGAGCAGGGCCAGAGGTGGAGCTGCTCCCGGCAGGGCTTCCAGCAAAGCCGCGGCAGTTGTCCCTGGGTACTTGTGTCTGCAGCTCACGGGAGGCCCAGCTGGGCAGGGGGGCAGGGCCGGGTCTGGGGAGAGAGCTGGGCCCTGGGAGGGCACCCACACTCGGGTCCTGAGAGGGCGGGGCCAGGCCCCTTGGAAGTGCAGGTCTCTGGGTACTTCTCCTGTTAAGAGCAGGCAGCCCCCGCGATGGCAGCATGGGTAATCAGAACTGACGTCAGGGAGGCAGCTCGTGCTGAGTCCGTTCTGCAGAGCAGACGTCGGGCTGGGCTGGTCAGTGCTGCTCAGGGGCTGTATCCCCAGGCTCCTCGCCACCTTGTCCCCAGAGTGGGCCGTGGGGTGGGAGCCTGACCGCTCTGTGACTTTGGGCAGGCCATCTCCTTTGCGCCTCAGGTTCCTTAATTCTCACACGAAGGGGCAAGTGTTTCCCCATCGGGTGGTGCACTGATACAGTTAAGAGGCAGACAACAGACGTGGTGTAGATGCCGACCCGCCGCGCACACAGCTCCAGACGCGGTGTGAATGCTGCTGTGAACGTTCTCTGAGCTGTGTCCCTCGAGGTGGAATTGTGGGTCCTCTGGGGTTCCAAGCTTCCCAAGTGACTCCGTGGTAGAGAACCCGCCTGCCCACGCAGGAGATGAAGAGACTCAGGATTGACCCCTGGGTGGGAAGATCCCCTGAGAAGGGCCTGGCAATCCGCTCCAGTATTTCTGCCTAGAGAATCCCGTGGACAGAGGAGCCTGGTGGGCTACTGTCCTGGGGTCGCACAGAGCAGGACACGATGTTTGACTTACTGAGGCATCACCAGACAGCTTTCCACCACAGCTGCACCATTTTCCACTCCCACCGACAATGTGCAAGGGTTCCAATTTCCCCACGTTTCCATTAAATCTTATTTTCCCCAAAACCCTTTGAACAATGGTGCCTGTATTTCAAGTCACGTGGGGCTCAGACCGTGAGGCCTCCGGCTGCTTACTCACAGAGCCAGACCTTTTGCTCCTGACCTGCACTCCTGACCACCCACCTCCACCCCTGCTCACGGGAAGCCAGGCTCCCCGGAGCCTCCCTGTGTTTCTGGGTCCTGACTCTGCACCTGTATCCACTGCTCAGCATGGCTTGTCCTCCGAACAAGAGCCCGCTGACTGGTGCCGGCAGGCGTGGGCAGTGAGTGCTGGCTGCCGGAAGGCGCACCTCCCCGGGGGTGATAGAGGCAGACACCCCCGCTCACCACTGAGAAGCAGGTGACGTCTGGTGTAAATCTCACTTGGTCTCAAAATAGGCGGCTGCTCCCTGAGGTGCGAACCTCACTCACCTCTTTGTCCCAGAGGCCCGAGGTGCCCGGGCTAGCCTCACTCACTCTGCAGAAGGAGCCTGGCCAGTCTGCGGGGCTGGTTGACGCCCAGCGCCATGTCCAGCGCCAAGGCCAGTGCCAGTTGCCTCCTTCCGGGGCCCAGGGCGTGTCTGTGATAGACCTCAGGATGGCTGGGTGGGGTGTGGTCAGGAGCCCCCCACCTCTTTACTGGAGGAGATGTCTCCTGGAGAAGGTGGGCAGGGTGGCTTTGTGTGTGGAAATGTCTTTTTTTTTAACCTTCTGAATCCGGACAACCTAACCCCGCCCCCCACCACCTTGAACTCCGCCTCCACCCTGGACCAGGCCTTGCAGTGTCTGTGCGCGGGCTCAGTCGTGCCCGGACGCTTTGCGACCCCACAGACTAACCCGCCAGGCTCCTGGGTCCAGGGGATTTCCCAGCAAGAGTGCTGGAGCGGGCTGCCATTTCCTTCTCCAGGGGATCTTCCCAACGCAGGCATCAAATCCTAGTCCCCCTCCTCGCAGGCGGGCTCTTCACCACGGTGCCGCCTGGGAAGCCTGCAGTGCCCGTAGCTGTGATCTTGACCTTTCTCCTAGACCTACCCCCGGCAACCTGGCCCCACAGCCTCGCCCTTAGGACACGACTGCGGTCTGGGTGGTCGCGTGGGACTGCCCTCAGCCTCGTGGTCTCAGAGCCGGGCGCAGAGGCCACCCCGTCTCAGTCTGCGCCACCTCACGAGTGGGAAACGTCAGGGCCTCTCGGAGTCTTTGTGGGACCGAGTCAGACTGTCCTGTCGAGAAGCACCTGGAACGTGCCGCTTCAGCCAAAATGCGCACATGGAAACTGAGGTCCAGAGAGGTGAAGCGAGGAGCCTGGGGTCACACAGCTGGGATGGAGCCGGGGTCTGAACCCCGAACAGATGTGAGTGAAGAGCGCTTGGCTTTGGGGACCAAGCCGAGCTGTGAAGCTGCAGGGGAAAGGTCTTCCACACCTGCTTCCTCTGCTCCGGGGTATTCACGGTCCTGAGAACATAAAGAAGAGGGGCCCCTGCTGGGGCTAGTGGCCCTGGACTCAGTCCACTGAGGCTGGGGGCTGGCCCGGCACCCACCTCTGAGCCCCAGCGCGGGGCACCATCGCAGGAACAGGGAACCCCACTCTGCCTTCTATACCCTCAGTCACCACCCTGAAGGCTTCCTATGGGACGTTGTTCCAGACCTCAAGGCACCCCCCTGTCCCCCCAACCCCTCCTCGGAAACTTGCAGGAGCTTGGGGAGGGGGAGCGGCTGCCATGCCCAGGAGCTGTTGCGGCTCCACCCGCGCTGCGGTATTTCATCACGGTAGCATCTGCACCAAGAGGTGTCACCTCACATACCTGGTGAGGTTGTCAGTCAGACCCAGCTGCGAAGGTGGGCGGCCTGGGGGTCAGCAGAGACGTCCAGGTGGGAGCACAGTGTTGGCAAAACAGCGGCTGCCAGGCCCAGTGGGCGTCAGAGAGCCGAGCCCAGAGCTTGTCTTACAAGCAGCTCGAGGCTGGCCAGTCGTGGCTGGGCCCGCTGCATGGACCCCCAGTGCTCCACAGGCGCTGTGACTGTCCCCTAGGCTGGGCTCTGCAAATTCAGACTAAACTGTTACTGGCTGATGATGCTGTTTGTACCGCTTGGACTTCAGCTCATTTGAGCCCACGGCTGGCACCTTTGTGTCTGCAGGAGTGATGGGTCTGGGGGGTCCTGTTGGTGTTTTTCCGATTCTCTTCCTTCATCTGCCCAGCCAGCTGGTGACCTGCGTTCAGACCCCACTGAGCAGGCCCCATGCTCAGCGGAGAGGAGCCAGGACATCCGTGTCAGACACAGGGGCACCTGGGGCCTTTACTGAGGACCTGTTTCAACCCACGGCAGCAGGCGACGGCGGGCCATTAAGGGAGCTCGCCTCATCCTCAGCTAGTGTCAAACCGCAGCTGCATTTCCCGCCGACGCTGTAGACGGAGACGAAGCCCCGGGAGGTGCGGATCACACAGAGACATCTCTTGGTACTAATCTCTGCCCCCAGCCCCCCAGACTGGGCTGCGCGCCTCCCCTCTGACAAATGAGTTGCTGTGGGAAGCCTGAGGACCACGCATCGTCTGAGGGCCCCTGGGGCCAGCGCCCGGGAAGGGGGCAGTGGGAAGCATAGGCCCCCTGCCCCGGCCACGCCTGCCCCGGCCACGCCTGCCCCGGCCACGCCTGCCCCTGGGCGGGGCCAACCCAGCCTGGCTCCGTCACGGTGCCCCCAACTGAGTCCTGGGAATCACACTGGGGGGCTCTGTGCTGGGGTCTGCCTGGGAAAAGCGTCCTGCCTCGTGGGGGGAACGGGGTAGACACAGAGGACTGTGCCCCAGAGGACGCGCGTTCATGTCCTGCCGGCCCGCCTCCCTGGGCAGGGCCTCAGGCAGCAGCCTGTTTGCTCACCGCAGAGTGGATCACACCTTCTGTAACAGCATCTTCCCGGGCTCAGTGGAAGGAGCCTGTGAGGTCCGAAACCCACACAACAGCAAAACACCTTCAGTGCTGGGGGCAGGAGGGGTCGATGCGTCGCTCGGTCGGTCAGCACACGGCCTGCCCGTGCGCCTTCCCCTGTCTGCCTGATGACACCCGTGTTCCCAGGTTCCCACACGCATAACCGTCCTGGGGTTCGATGGTCAGATCACTGGAAGGTCTAGCAATTACATGATTAAGAAAGGCGATGAGGGAGAGGAACTGCAGCCCCTTCGTCCTCCAAAGGGCAGTTCTCAGGACAGCCCCCAGCCAGCTGGGCCAGGAGCTGAGCTCCGAGTCCTGCGTCAGCCAGGAGAGGCAGAGAACGAGGTGGTGGTCGGCCAGCCCCCAGCCCCACAAGCCATTCAGCCCCGAGAGCAAGCTGCTGGCGGTCTGCACACCTCCCCAGCCCTGACCCCTGCTGGCGTGTGCTGCCGGCTTCACCCTGCCCTGGGTCTCCCCCCACAGCCACAGCCGTCTTCTTGGTCTTCAGCCTTGGACTAAAGTTGACCTCAGGAAGGTGCGCCTGGCATCCGCCCCCACCCCCAGCCCGCAGTTGATGGCCTGCAGAGCTCTGTATGACTTGAGCGTCTGCATACAGAGGTCAGCTGTCCATTAAGCCATGGAACCGAGCACTCCACTTAGCCGTGTATATGGGACACAGTTAAATAATGAAAACAAAAATAGAACATTGCAGAAGCCTGGGGCAGGCTGGAATACGCCCTAGGAAGGAGCAGGGACCGCCATCTGGGGGGAGGGACCAGAGGGTTGTGGGGCGGGGGGGTCACTGCCAGCCGCTCTTTGTCAGGAAGCTGCCCCGGTTTAAAATATATTTTTCCTCTCTATATAGGTCATCTTTTGTTAATTTTTAAATGAAAGTTTATACACACACATACACACATCCCAACCGGAAAAATAATTTGTGCTTGTTACAACACATTGGGAAATTCAGAGAAGTTGAAAGAGTCGTCCTTCCTCCCCCTGACTTCATAATGCTGAGCAGTGGTTAGAGCTCTTTGAAAGCCCCCAACCCCCCCGCCCAGGAGAGAGAGGGATGAAAAGCAGGTACCAAATTAGAGACTCCCCCTTTTGTCAACAGAGTGAGCTCAGCTAACACATCCAATGACCAGCACCTAGGAAGATTTTTAAATATATAGTTGATTCAGAAAAAGAAGTCTTCAAGGAACTCACATTCAGAGTCTTGAACATGTAAACCTATACCAAGGAGGACTGTGGATATTGGACCCAGATACGGTCTTCCCTGGTGTCTCAGACAGTAAAGAATCTCCCTGCAGCGCAGGAGACATGAGTCCAATCCCTGGGTCGGGAAGATCCCCTGGAGGAGGGCATGGCAACCCACTCCAGTATTCTTGTCTGGAGAATCCCATGGACAGAGGAGCCTGGCGGGCTACAGTCCGTGGGGTCACAAAGAGTTGGGCATAACTGAGCGACTAACACTTTCACAGGCATTGTATTATGGTCACCATTTATATTATATTATGGTCACTGTTTCCTATCTTTACTGAATGAGGCTGAGAAAGCTTTCACAGAAGCTATGATGTTTCAGATTCTTCTTTCTACCCTCTTAATGGGCAATGTGGCTTTGGGCAGGAATGGGGGCCTAAATCTGCCCATAACTGGTCATTTGTCCAGCTGTGTGTCCACTTCTTAGGGCTGTAGATGGCATCACCATGGTCAGCCAGCAGGGGGCAGGTCAGCCACCACCCCCACCCCCCCACAACCTGGTGGGGGTTGTCCCTCAGCATCCAGAAGACCACTAATCTAGAAACGAAAAATATGGCGCCTTTTATTCCACAAAACCAGCGAACAGAAACAGTAAAGTAGAAAGACAAACTCGTCCATCATCCTACAGTCAAAGCAACCACGACAAATATTTTGTATTCATGGAGTCACATGTTAACAGATTTTTTTTTTTTTTACAAAGCAACAAACTTCTGGTGTTTTGTGTCCCACTTTTTTTTTTATTTAACAGCCCCATCAACGACTACATAATGGTAGATTGAGTGGATAAACGATAGCTCATGTAACCCTTCCCTTTCAGAAAAGCGTTTGGGTGGTTTTTAGCATTTTGCTATCACAGACAACATCTTTGTGTATTTTTGTCCTTATGTTTTTATCTGTTTCCTTAGTGGCAATTCCCAGAAGTAGCCTTGCTGGGATGGAGAGAAATGAAATGCTTAACACTCATTGTGTGTTTGCTAAGTCGCTTTCCAAAAGGGTAAACCACTTAGTACTCTCACCAGCAGAGCATGAGAAGCACCGTTTCAGATGTGAGATTGTGCTTTTCTAATTAAAGTTTCATTTTTAGGTAAACTGTAAATTCATATGCAGTTGTGAGAAATCACGGGATTTCTTACAGAGACAACCCATGGTGTGCCCAATGGTGTGAACCAAGTTCAGTCATTCAGTCGTGTCTGACTCTTGTGACCCCATAGACTGCAGCCCACAAGTCTCCTCTGTCCATGGGGCTTCCCCTGCAAGAATACTGGAGGAGGTTGCCATTTCCCTCTCCAGGGGATCTTCCCTGCCCAGCCCAGACATCGAATCCTCATCTCCTGCATCACCTACTGCATTGCAGGTGGGTTCTTGACCGCTGAGTCCAACCCCAGAAGTACCACGTCACACAGGGTTAGAGATACCATGTCACGCGGGGACAGAGGAGCCACGTCACAGGGACAGAGGAGCCACGTCACAGGGACAGAGGTACCACGTCACAGGGACAGAGGTACCACGTCACACAGGGTTAGAGATACCATGTCACACAGGGACAGAGGAGCCACGTCACAGGGACAGAGGTGCCAAGTCATGCGGGGACAGAGATACCATGTCACAAGGACAGAGGAGCCACAGCACAGGGACAGAGGAGCCACGTCACACAGGGTTAGAGATACCATGTCACGCGGGGACAGAGGAGCCACGTCACAGGGACAGAGGAGCCACGTCACAGGGACAGAGGTGCCACGTCATGCGGGGACAGAGATACCATGTCACACAGGGACAGAGGAGCCACGTCACAGGGACAGAGGTACCACGTCACACAGGGTTAGAGATACCATGTCACACAGGGACAGAGGAGCCACGTCACAGGGACAGAGATACGTCACGCGGGGACAGAGGTACCACATCACAGGGACAGAGGAGCCACGTCACGTGGGGACAGAGATACCATGTCACGTGGGGACAGAGGTAACATGTCACATGGGGACAAAGGTACCACTTCACATGGGGGACAGAGGTACCACATCACTTGGGGACAGAGGTAACACGTCACATGGGGACAAAGGTACCACTTCACATGGGGGACAGAGGTACCACATCACGCGGGGACAGCAGTACCACGTCACAGGGACAGAGGAGCCATGTCACGCGGGGACAGAGATACCACATCACAGGGACAGAGGTACCACGTCACAGGGATAGAGGTACCATGTCACAGGGACAGAGATACCATCTCACACGGGGACAGAGGAGCCACGTCACAGGGACAGAGGTGCCACGTCACGTGGGGACAGCGGTACCACGTCACGTGGGGACAGCGGTACCACGTCACAAGGACAGTACAGCCGGCGCACGGACAGCAAGGCAGTCAGTCCAGGACATTCTGCACCACAAGGTCGCTGCCTGTTGCTCTCTTATGACCAAATTGACCTCTCCACTCCAGGCCCAACACCCACTAATCTATTCTCCATTTCTTTATTTTTGTTATTTCAAGAATGTTATATACTTGGAATCATGAAGTGAAGTTTAAGGAAAATTATTATCAAGAAACATGTAACAAAGTTACAAGTAGAAGAACTATAGAGAATACATTTTGAATTAGGTAGTCTGTAGATTAGCACTGTCCAGTAGAAATATAGCGTGAACCACAGAATGTAATTTAAAATTCTCTAAAGCCGCACTAAAAAAGTATAAAGACATAGGTAAAATTCATATATTTTTAGGCCAATATACCATTTCACCATATAACCCATGTTTTTATAAATCGTTAGTGGGGTATTTTACTTTCTTTGCTCATGATAAGTCTTAGGAGACCAGCGTGTATTTGTACGAACAGCTCATCTCCGCTTGGACCAGGCACACACATTTCAAGTGCTCAGGAGCCACGTGTGGCTAGTGGCCGCTGTGCTGGGTGGCTCAGCGTGGGTCCAAAGTGAAGGCGGTCCAACCGTGAGTGTGGATCCTGTGCATCTCCAGGGCCAGAAGGCCCCCGAGTCAGCGAGTGGCTCTCAACCTTGGTTACACATTAGAAGCACCCGGGATTCTTGGAAAATACTGGCGCCTCATCCCCTCCCACTCTGTCACCCCTACAGAGGGTTGGCACTCGTTGGTCTTGGAAGCGAACCGGCGTTACTGGGATTCATTTTGAACTCCCAGGTGGCGCTGAGGAGCAGCAGGGAGGGGCCCGCTGGCATGAAGTGTCCTCTGGGGTCATAGGGGGGCCCTGGGGACACACGCAGGTTCCCGCCTGCCCTGACCTCCTGGAGGGCCTCTTGGGAGGTCTCTGTGCTTCTGGCCCTGCAAAGCCCAGCCTCATCTCTGCCTTGTCGAGTTTTCGAGTGTGATGCCCATGACCTCCTGTCCCCAGGGCTCCGGGCCTGGGTCAGCCCCTCCATGGCCAGTCCTGTGTTCTTCCTGGTCAAGAAAAGACGACACACGTCTGCTGAGAGCCCGTGACCTCCTGCGTCCTGGAGCCCTCCACAGGCCCTCCTTCTGGCATCACTGATGGGGCTCCGGACTGGGCAGGGGTGGGACCAGGGGCCAGACCACCTGGCCTGGGCACCCAGGGTAATGGAATGAGGCTGCCGGGCCGAGGGTCAGCCCCTTTCCCAGGCTCTTCTCTGCCCTGTGCCCTGGGCCCGTGAGGTGGGGTCCTGGCGGGGAACACACGGAACAACACCCCGCCTTGTCACCAGCCTCTCCTGGGGGCCCAGTGGATGGCGAGACCCCTCATCCTTCTCCACAGGCCCTTGCTTCCGTCATCCAGTCTGGAAATCCTGTCTCTTTAAAAATGCAGTCAGCACCCTAACTCCCTGTCTTGAGAGTCACGAGGCGTCTGCTGGAGCCCAGACCTGTGGGGTCAACGCTGGACCCCCTGGGGACCCTGGGCTGCCTCCCAGGCCCTCTGGAGCCAGTGGACCGTGGTCCCAGCTCGCGAGCCGCCTCGGGCCCCGACTCCCTGGAAGGGGTGCTCAGGTCCAGGCCGCTGGGGCCTCGGGGTATCCCCAGCAGTGTCTCACCTCAAGTCACGGGGCGGAGGGGAGGCAGGAAGCCTCATGCTGAGACAGGCTGCTCAGAGAAGCAGAGACTCGTGCTTTTCCCTCCTTACCCGGCTCTCACGACGCTCACCCTCGAGGGGCCAGCTCTTCCGTCCGCACTAACGCGGAGGTAGGGTGGGGCTAGAAGGCCGGGCTCCCGGGGTTCCTCCTGGACCCGCAGTGACCCTGCGCCTGGGACTGAAGGCCGCCGGATGGGGCACATGGGAGGAGGGCAGGGATGCAGGGGGAGGAGGGAGGGGACACCTGGACTGTTAGCATCCGAGTCAGTCGTGGCAGAACGTGCTGGAAGCAGGGAGGCCATGCTGGGGGGAGGTGTCTACAGGAGCACATCCTGGCACCTCCAACCGGGCCAGGCCACGTGACCGTCCTGCAGGGTCCCCTCTGCGGGGCTGCTCTGTGCGGCGGCGAGCCTGCTGCAGGGTTCTGAGCTGGCCGCAAAGTGCCATCCAGGCAATTTCTCCAAAGCCAGGCTGCTTTCCTCCCCACGCTCCACCCCCCCTCCTTCCATCCTCCTTCCAGAAGGGAGACTCAGCAGAAAAAGCAGCATCTTTGTGAACGCTGGTTCTAAGCAGGGAGGGGCTGAGTGTGACCAGGACTAACTGGCATGTCCAGTGGGAACTCAGCCGACTCCTCTCCTCCTCCCCTCCCCCTCCTCCCCCTGCCCTCCCTCCTCCCCCTGCCCTCCCTCCCCCTCCTCCCCCTCCCCTCCCTCCTCCTCCTCCCCCCTTCCTCCTCCTCCCCTTGCCCTCCTTCTCCCTCCTCCTCCCCTTGCCCTCCTTCTCCCTCCTCCTCCCCCTCCTCCCCTCCTCCTCCCCCAAGACCACAATCCCATAAGGAAAATACCTGGTTTGGCCGTCCACCTGAGTGAGGCAAAGGCCAGGGAGAAAAGGCCTGAAATCCTTAGCCGTCTTATCTTAGGCAAGAGGCTGATGATGTTGAGGGAAAACGGGCCACACTTCCACTGACAGTCTGGAGTCTGCTCCTGTTGGGATAGAGTGTCAGGTGGTGAGCTTGGCGCTGAGGGAACCTCCCCCTGCCTCCGCAGCTCTGAGAACCAGCCAAGGCAGTGAGGAGGACAGGCCGGACTGCAGGCTCGGGCCCCGGCTCCCTCACTTACTGGCTGGGTGAACACGAGCAGCGGACCGACCCCCACCCCCTCACCTCTCACGTGGGGACCGTGGCCGTGGTTGGGATGAGCGTGCTCCAGGCTGGAGTCCCTGTTTGCACCTGCCGACCTGTGTGCCTCACTGAATCCTCATGAGCTTGTGAAGAAGTCAGTAGTGTTAAACATCCTCATATTAATAACAGTGCCTAGTGCAAGGGTTGCTGTGAACGGTGTGTAAACCGCTATGAACAGTGCCTGGCGCAGAGTCCTGGTCCGGTAGACATTGGCCTGTGGGAACCCGGGCGGCAGAGCGTCCGTCAGCAATGGGGGCTGAGAGCAGAGAGACCCGGGGTCAGCGCTCCCTGCAAGCTTCCTCAGCCTGGGTCGGATGGACGGCCAGTGTCACCAAAATCAGATTAAGGAGGCACATTTCCCTTGTGTACACGTTTTAAGACACAGGGAGCAAGACTGTCTTTCATTTCTCGCTGGCTTTCACTGCACACGCTAGCTGTATGCGGGGGTGGAGGCCCCCCGGGTGGGCTTCTAACTGCCGACAATGAAGACCTTGAGCACTGAGTCCCGCAGGCTGCAGCCCCGTGCCCACTCTGTAAGGAGGATTCCGAGGAAGAAGGAAGTCGGCCCCCCCCCACACCTTTTCTAAAGGGGACTTTGGTTTCTACAAGTGCTGCAAGATCAACGTCTGCTTCCCTTGGGGTGGAAGTCGTGGGTGGGGCCAGTCGTCGCGGGACAGGCCCGAGGGCTGGGCTGACGTGCCAGGCGGCCCAGGGGTGACTTGGGGCGGAGGGGAGGTGTGCCTCTGGTTTATGGCTGATGCCAGCGCTGGGAACGTGGAGCCCTGGCTTGATCCCTGTTCCGGGAATTTTCCTGGCCATGGGGCACCTGCACCTCCTTGGACCCAGGAGGCACACAGCGGGCCTGCCAGGCTCAGGAGAGGAGCTTCGAGGAGCCCCAGCTCCCAGTGGAGGGTGAGAGGCCTCCACTGTGGTCCTTCTTTAACGCCCGTAGAATGAGGGGATCAGCACCGTGGAAAGCAGGTCACAGGAGCCCTGGGGGTTGCCCTCTGGCCACCAGCATGTCCTGTGGGAGCTGCCCAGGCTGGTGCCGAGTCCTGGACCAGTGAACAGGAGCAGCTGCTGCCGGTGGCTGGAAGCCCTGCTGAGAACCAAGGTCCCCAGACCTTCATCAAGCAAAGGTTCCAGGCCTTCTCTCTGGGCTGTCAGCGCCTACACTGGCCTGGCCTTCCATGTCCCTCCTCCCCAGCTGTCCTCTAACCAAGGCTCACCTGTCTCCCAGCACCTCCACGCTTCATCGAACGTCCTTTTATTATCGGCCTGGGCAGGAAAATGTGCCATTAGTGATTCCATCTCCACAAGACATTGCTCCCTAATTGCTACTCGTGAATAATAATTAGCAGCTATTAATTCCTGATAATTAAGCTAATACTTCCAGGTAATGGCAGCTGGGTAATCATCTTAAAAGACGCAAAGCTGCTGTGCTTTTAGGCTCCACACTCTGAAGGATGACCCTGCATCTCAGCTTCTCTCGCCCGGGGGGTTCAAGGGCTCTTGCCTTTTCTTTACGTGGGCAGTGACTGGAGAATTGATGAGTCTGGCCTTTATTTAGCTTTCTTCTCTGGATGTAGAAATAATACATGTTCTTTTAGAAAAGTAGAGAGAAAATCAAATATACATAAGCTATTACCTGGAAACATTCACTATCAACATTTTGGTTTATTTCTTCCCAGTCTATGACTTTTTTTTCACAGTTGAGTTCACATTAAACACATGCTTTCACATCCAGCTTTTTTCTTGTAGTATTACAATATAAACATCTTTCCTTGTGATGCATGCATGCATGTTCAGTTGTGTCCAACTCTTTGCGACCCCATGGACTGTAGCCTGCTAGGCATCTCTGTCCATAGGATTCTCCAGACAAGAATACTGGAGTGGGTTGCCATTTCCTCCTCCAGGGGATCTTCCTGACCCAGGGAGCCTGCATTGCAGGCGGATTCTTTACCACTGAACCACCGGTGGAGGTAGCTCACCTATAGAATGAGGGTGGTGATCTGGTTGTGAAGATTAAAATGAATTGCTTGGCAGACCGATTCAACATACTTCAACATACTTCAGCGTGTGTTGTCGTCCTTTCCTCCCTGTCCCGGGAGGGGGCCGGGCTGGGCGTGGTACCAGGGCTCCCACGCTCCTTCAAGGCTCTGCGGCTCCTGGGGCTGGTATTCCCACCTGTTCCACTCACCATCCTCGGGGTTCTAATTCCGGTCCCTCTGGCAGATAATGGGATTTTGTGAGCCTCAAATGTAAGCGAAAATACTTCATAAACAGCTATCAGAGTTTCTCGGGAGTGTAAACCACGTGGGGACATCTGGCTGGTCCGGGCAGCCGTTCCCCAAGGGGCCCTGCCTGCGCCCCATGCCTCCGCCGGGCAGAACACGGCCCGCCCTCCCGTGCTGGCTGTTCCGCTGTCATTTCGTGTTTCTCCAGCTTGCAGTCGACAGAGACTGATTGCTGTGCTTCTGGGCAGTGAGCACGGGGCCCCACGCACGGGGGCGCCTCCTGGGCCGGCCGGCCCCCCCACCTCCCACCAGCTGCGTGGAGAGGGGCCTGGGGTGTGTTTCGGCTTCTCCTCTGGAAGCTGGTGCAGGCGGGTCTGGCTGGGGTTAAGGCCTGTGCTGTCCTGCCCGGGGCTACGCCCCTTTGCCTCCAGGTGTCCACAGGCCTCCAGGAGGCCAGCACGGGCCCATTCTACCGGCCAGCACCCCCTGCCACCACCCCGGGTCAGCTGATGGAGCGGGGCTCCTGCCCCTCATCCTGGTGAAGGGTGCCCTTTTCCCCCCTTCCCTTTCCCTCCCCCACTCCACCCCTCGGGCAGAACTCACCAAGCTGTAGGCTCCTCACTTTGGGGTTGGGAGCACTGTGTTCTAGGCGAAACCCGTCAAGGGCAAGGGCGGGTCCTGCTCGTCCCTGCCTCTCGTGTCAGGCACGCTGGGCTGAGTGAACGGACGGATGGGTGAGTGGCAGCATCAGCCAGGGGCTCCAGACAGGACACGGGCCCCTCGCAGAGGTCAGGCAGGCAGCCTCTGGGTTCCCCCCAGAAGAGGAGGTGGCCCCTCTCTGTCTGGGTGGCCTGCTGGCCCTGGTTCATCCGCCCTGCCCCACGGGGGCCTCTGCTTCCCTCCCAGGCCCCGCGGAGCCGCGCCTGCTCTCGCCGCTGTCTCGCTCTCCTGCCTCCAGAGCCCAGGCCTGGGGGCTGCCCGGGAGGATGGGCGCCTGCGGGAGGAAGGCCCTGACCCTGCTGAGCAGTGTCTTTGCCGTGTGCGGCCTGGGCCTGCTGGGCATCGCCGTCAGCACGGACTACTGGCTGTACCTTGAGGAGGGCGTGGTCCTGGCCCAGAACCAGAGCACCGAGCCCAGGATGTCGCTGCACTCGGGCCTGTGGCGGGTCTGCTTCCTGGCAGGTAAGCGTGCCCTGACCGCGGCCAGCACTGTCGCATAGAGGAGCAGCCCCCCACATCCCACACCCCCCGGGAAGCAGTGTCCCTGTGGGAAGGAGGCGTTCCCATGGATGCGCTGCCCTCGGCGGCCACGACCCGCTGCAAACGCCAGCCCCGCCTGCAGTGGCCATCAGGCAGGTCCTCTCCCCTCCGAGACCTGGGTCTCCCACCTGAGAACGCAGGTGGCCCTGGGGAACTCCCGGCACGTTCTCTGTCCACGAAACGGCAGGGATGAAACACAGGTGCGGCCTCTCCAGCTCTGCGAGAGGGAGCAGGTCTCCATCTGGCCTGTCTGGGCCTCCTGCCCGCTTGCTGGGGTTTCTCTGCCCACCCAGAGCTGCTACTCCACGCGCTCCGTTCTTATCCCTCCGTCATGACCAGGGGCCAGGCTTCACGAGAGCATCTCTTGTGCAAGGCTGCCCGGAAACACCGCAGCGGGTCCACGCAGCCTTTCCTGGAGGCTCTGAGACCCACGCGCCCGTGTGCACACAGCACGCTCGGTCCTCCCAGCCTCGCGGCAGGGCTCTGCTGGGGGCGCCCACTCGTGCTCAGCAGGGACGACACCTGGGGGCCTGGGCGAGTCTGCCTCGGGAATGACATCCAACGCCAGCCCCACCTCCCACCGCCTGCACTGTGCGGCCTCCATCTCTGCTTAAATCTGAAGCAGAGTTTGAGGGCACCCGGATCCAGCCACCAAGGTGGCGACAAAGGGGTTCTGCTCCTCAGCTCCACACTGGGGCCCCTGAGCCAGCCACGCGCCACCCGCAGTGGATCCCGTCCCCAAGTGCCAGACATCCGACGCAGCCTTGCCAATCGCTTTTCACGCAGCTTTGGTGCTTCTCTGGGGAAGATGTGATGTCAGGATGGGTGTGTCCACCTCTGTCCACTGTGGGCCACCAGCCAGGGACAGGCCCCCAAGCGCTTAGATCCAGCTCAGGTGTAAACACACAGGGGGTCAAAGATTCTAGAAGCACTTGCTGATGCTGCTTGAATGTGCCAGCTGCAAACCCGAGCTCAGAAGGACCCAGAGAATGTGAGGGCCGTCTGGCGGGGATACCGTCGCCCGCTGATCCCCAGGGCTGGTTCAGCTGACCGGTCGGCGGGCGTCCCCTTCCCCCTCACGCTCCGTGCGCACCCCTCTGGGAGCTGTCTGCTCGGCTGAAGGGGACGACCATCCCCAAGGGGAGGACTGGTTTTCGGTCAAGGGTACATGAGTAGCTTGTCCACAAGCTCGCCGAAGGGCCCCGAGCGAAAGCGGCTCTTGTCTCGCAGGTGAGGAGCAGGGGCGTTGCTTCACCATTGAGTACGTGATGCCCGCGAGTGCCCAGCTGACCTCGGAGTCCACGGTCAGCGTACTAAGTAGGTACCTCTGACCTTCCACCCCAGGCCACGGGCTGCACGGGGCAGAGCGGGGCAGAGGGAAGAGGCGGCTTGTTTCTCGAGAGCCGACGCTCCGGGACTCAGCTGGTCGTGCCGACCGGAGTCGCAGAGCTTGCGCTGCAGAGTGCCTGTCGGGGGGCCAGGGTGCCGGCACTGCCAGGGAGAGGGCGTCCACGCCCAGGGTCCTCCTCTGCGTGGGCGGCTCCAGCAGACCACGGGTCCTCCTCTGCGTGGGCGGCTCCAGCAGACCACGGGTCCTCCTCCGCGTGGGCGGCTCCAGCAAACCACGGCCGGCAGCATAGAAACAGCAGAAACGCGATCCTCTCAGCTCTGGAGATTAGACGTCCGAGTCCAGGGCGCCAGGGACTCTCCTGGAGGTCCAATGGTTAAGACTCCATGCTTCCAACGCAGGGGGCACAGGTGTGACCCCTGATCGTGGAACTAAGACCCCACATGCCACATAGTGCAGCCAAAAAATTAAAGTTAAAAGATAATTTTTAAAAAAGATCGAGGTGCCGGCCTGGTCAGCTCCTGGTGAGGGCTCTCTCCCCAACCCGTAGCCCAGGCCGTCCCGCTGTGTCCTCTCATGGAGGCTTGGCCGAGGGCGCTCGCCTGTCTCTCTCTTATGGGCACTGACCCCCTTCATGAGGGTCCCACCCCCATGACGTGAGCCCTCCGGAGGCCAGCCCCAGATACCATCCCTTGGGTGTTAGGTGTAACATGGGAGTTTTGTGGGGCTTCCCTGATAGCGCAGGGCTTCCCTGGAGGCTCAGAATCTGCCTGCACTGCAGGAGACCTGGGTTTGACCCCTGGGTCAGGAAGATCTCCTGGAGAAGGAACTGGCAACACACTCCAGTATTCTTGCCTGGAAAATTCCATGGATGGAGGAGCCTGGCGGGCGATAGCCCATGGAGTCACAAACAGTAAGACTGAGTGACTTCACTTTCTTTCCCTGATAACTCAGCTGGTAAAGAATCTGCCTGCAATGCAGGAGACCTGGGTTTGATCCCTGGGTTGGGAAGATCTCCTGGAGAAGGGAAAGGCTACCCACTCCAGTATTCTGACCTGGAGAATTCCATGTATTGCATAATCCATGGGGTTGCAAAGAGTTGGACACGACTGAGCGACTTTAACTTTGTGGGGCACAGACATTCATGCCATAGCACCCAGGGGACTGAACCAAGCTCTCCCCGCCACCCCCAACGAGACTCACGCCATGGCCTGGGCCTCCCCAGAGCCAGTGTGGACCCCAGATGCAGCTGCAGCGCAGTTCTGATGCTGATCCCCGGGTTAGCACAGACCCCACAGGTGAGGGGCCGCGGGACAAAAGTCCACCAAGGAGGAGGTGGAGGCCGGCTGCTCACGCAGGGCGGGGGTTTGGGAACCAGCTGGGGGATGGTGGCAGGCTGCTTGGACTGGGGGCGGGGTGGTGCCAGGTGATCGCAGCCCCTGGAGGCTAACAGCACCCTTCCGTCCCCTTGGTCAGAAATGATTCGCTCGGCCACCCCATTCCCCCTGGTCAGCCTCTTCTTCATGTTTATCGGCTTCATCCTGAGCAACATCGGACACATTCGTCCCCACAGGACAATCCTGGCCTTTGTCTCTGGCATCTTCTTTATCCTCTCGGGTGAGTGCTGCCGTTTCCGCTTGGGCACACTGGACTCCTGACATTTGATTCCTAACCGCTCTGCTCCGGGAAGCCATGGTCCCACAGGTGGCTCAACCCCAAGGGACCCGCCGCGTCAGTGGCTCAGGCAGAATTGAGTCTGAGCTGGAAGAGAGCCTGAGGACCACAGACCAGACCCTCCCCTCTGGAGGAGACCCCAGTTCAATTCCTGAGTTAGGAAGATCTGCTGGAGAAGGGATAGGCTATCCACTCCAGTCTTCTTGGGCTTCCCTTGTGGCTCAGCTGGTAAAGAATCCACCTTCAATGCGGGAGACCTGGGTTTGATCCCTGGGCGGGGAAGATCCCCTTGAGAAAGGATAGGCTACCCACTCCAGTCTTCTGGTCTGGAGAATTCCATGGACTGTGCAGTCCACGGGGTTGCAAAGAGTTGGACACGACAGAGTGACTTTCACTTACATCACCGCTTCTTAGCTGCTGTGGTCACGAGTGTTCCTATTCTTGGAGGGCGGTGCCCTGTGTTCTTACATGAAAGAAACACGGTCTGCCTTTGGAATAATGGTCTCTTCACCTCCCAGCCCTCAGCTGTCCTCCGGAGACCCCCACCCCTACCCTGGGCTACCCAGGCCCCTTCAGTGTGGATCTGTCTTCCTGGACCGACCCTGGTCACATGCCGTCATCCACTCTGTCAGTCGTTCATGTGCTTGCTCATCCATTCGCAGCATCAACAGGCCACGTCGTGGGGCTGGGCCCCCTCCCCATAGGCAGACAGACAGCGTAACAGGAGGTGTGGACAAGTGGGCAGGAAACAGGGACCCTGCCTGAGAAGGGCTAGACAGCCTCACAGACCCAGGTGTACCTTTTACTTCTCTATGAACTTCACAAGAGTCAAGGCCCTACAGCAGCCTCAAGGCACCTGAGGTTTTCAGCCATAGCAGTAGGCCAGAGATCTCAGGCTGATCTGGGCCACATGGAGTGTTTAAGGGCAGCAGTAGACAGGGTTCACTTGGGCCTGATCCCGCGTGAGTGAAGTGCTGAGAAAGACCTGAATCACACTTGTATTCCTTTAACCTTCAAGGTGCCCAGCGTAACCATGTGAATGGAATTAAACCCAAACAGCTGAAAACAGAGTAATCAGTGCTGTCCTCATCTACTTACAGTCACTGACTGAGGAGGCTGATGCTGAGTCTGTCCTTTGCTCCGTGAGGGGAGGGGTTGGGCCCCGGCCCCAGGGCCTCTGACGTCCCGCCGGCCAGCCTGCCAGCGTCTTCACCACCCCTGCCTCTCCAGCGCAGCAGGACAGACTCATGGGCCACACCCAGGGGCGGGTGGGCTGCACAGACGACCCGTCCGGGACCGGAGGCCCTGCCAACTCTGGCGGGCGAGCACACGTGACCCCTGAGTACAGCAGAAGCCGCCTGAGGTCACCGTAGGGTGACCTGGGGGTTCAGGACACTAGGTGCCGGCCCCTGCCCCGCCAGTGACTCAGAGGAAGGGCGGGGCGGGCTCCTGGGAGGTCCTGGCAGGGCAGGAGCCCCACCTGCACGCCGGCCTCCGTCTGGAGGGTGACGGCCCAGGCAGGGTCTTGGGGGGCGACTCCTGCTCCCCTTGAACTCCAGAGTGAGCTCATGGTCACCCAGGCGCCGCCTTTTCCCTAACCCTAACCTTTTCCCGGAACCCGGAGGGGAGGCGGGCGCCCCGGGCAGCTCCGGGCCTCCTTGCTGAGCCCCCGCCCCCGCAGGCCTCTCCCTCGTCGTGGGCCTGGTGCTCTACATCTCCAGCATCAACGACGAGATGCTCAACAGGACCAGGGACGCGGAGACCTACTTCAGCTACAAGTACGGCTGGTCCTTCGCCTTCGCCGCCATCTCCTTCCTGTTAACCGAGGTAAAGCCTTTCGAGGGGCTGGGTGGGGGCGGGGCTGCTGAGAGGGGGGGAGGAGGAGGAGACCCGCCGGGCTCCACCCTTCACCCCGCCCCCACCCCATCCCCTCCTCCCCCATCCCCCACCCCATCCCCTCCTCCCCCATCCCCTCCCCTCCTCCCCTCCCCTCTGGCCGCTGCCCAGGCCCCCAGCACCAGCGCCTTCCCTCCGCCTCCTCCCGCAGAGCGCCGGGGTGATGTCCGTGTACCTGTTCATGAAGAGGTACACCGCCGAGGACCTGTACCGGCCTCACCCCGGCTTCTACCGCCCGCGTCTGAGCAACTGCTCCGACTACTCGGGCCAGTTCCTGCACCCGGATGCCTGGGCCCGGGGCCGCAGCCCCTCCGACCTCTCCAGCGACGCCTCCCTGCAGATGAACAGCAGCTACCCAGCGCTGCTCAAGTGCCCGGACTACGACCAGATGTCCACCTCCCCGTGCTGAGCCGCGGCCTCCCCTGGACCGCGGCCCGCACAGCCTTCCCTGCCCCCGCTGGCCTGTGATCCCCGGCGCCCCCACACCCAGCTGCTGTCGCCCGACCCGTCCCCCTCCCCGCTCTCCCCACTAGTTCCTGCACCAGTGGGGTGTCAGGAGCCGGAGACAGGGCTGACTGGTGGAGAGTGGGGTGTAGCCAATCACTCCGCCCTCTGCTCCCCGGGAGAGGTGGGCACCGCTGGGTCCTCCCACCCCCGACGTCTTGGCCAAGACCAAGGCCAGCGCTGCGATGCCAGGCTCTTTCCAGAGACCCAGCCAGTCTCCTGCGCTTGCCTCCCGGCCTGGCCCTCCCTCATGATCTGGGCTGTGGGGCCAAAAGGTGACTGATCCAGAGGTCCGGCTGGTTCAGAGCTGCCAGCTGAATCCTTGCAAAGTCCTTCATCCCTGGTGGTCACTGCGTTCCACTAGGACACACCTGTCTGCTCTCTCCAGCTCCCAATACCCCACAGCCGGAGGGCTCTTTCCTCTTCTCCCACCAGAACTCAGCTGCCCCAAACGCTCCCAGAGGGGTTAAGGGAGTCTGGACCACTCGGGTGGGGTCACAAAGAGACATTAGCGGCTGGTGATGTCTTGGTGTGTATGGCCCCTCAGCAACTTGTTTAACAAGGGCCTTTGATGCCTTAACCCAGAGAAGCTACTCTGACAATGGGAATTTCAGGATGGGGCTGGTCCAAGTTAATATTGCCAAGCACTGTATCGGGCCCTGGGGTACTGTCCCTGCTCACAGGGGTGACATTTCTGGTCTAATCCTGTAGACAGACGTCTACCAGCAAAGCAGAAAGCGGGTTTCAAGAGGCCTCCTGGGGTTTGGAGCTGGATTGCCGACACTGGAGTCTAAACAAGCCGGACTCACGATAGTCCTCCCGAGGACCCTGTCAACGCCAGGGGGCCGGTTTAACTCTCATAGATGGCAGCGTCTGCCTGCTGGGAATGGGCGTGCGTCAGCAGGTAGAAGCCGGAGAGGACGCGGCGGCGCGATGCCCCTTTCCCCAGGAGGAATCCGGAACGGGGAGGTGCCGGCCCCTTCCGTGAGGTCCACAGATGGGCGCGGGAAGGGTGCCTGCAGGACGGACCCTTGGATCGCCTCGTGTCTTCTCAGTGCGGCCACCTCTGGATTTGAGGCTATCAGCAGCCGGACAAAACGGGCTCTCTGCCGCGTGTTTCTGTCACTCCAGCTGTTCTCTCTTGCTCTCTTTAAGACAGCATTCGGTTCTCCGTGCAAAAAGCCACCGTGGGCAACATGTGGGCTCCGGGAAGAAATACAGAAAGCCACGCGTGCAGCCTGGGTGGCCTTGGGAAGGGCCATGTGTCTGTTTGCTGGGCGGCCATGGGCTGGGTGGCTTCAGCAGCAGACACTGGTTTTCTTACGGTTCTGGAGGCCAGAAGCCTGAGATCTCGGTGCCAGCAGATTTGGTTTCTTTCGTGGCCGTTTTCCGTGGCTTGTGGCTGGCCATCTCCTTGATGGGGCCTCTTGCGGTGCTTTTCCTGCATGCCTGTATGTCTCCTTGTGCCCAAGCCCCTCTTAGGAGGACACCCGTCAGATGGGATGAGAGCCCATCCTGATGGTTCATTTTCACTTAAATCAGCTCGTTAAAGGCATTGTCTCCAAATGCAGCCATCTCTGAGTCACAGAGGCAAGGGCCTGAATACAGGAGTATGGGGGCCAGGAGCAGGAAGGGGGCGAGGAGGGGGCAGGGGTCCAGTGAGGGGGGGCGAGGGGCCGGCCGGGGCGGGGGCGAGGAGGGGGCCGAGGTGAGGGGCTGGCGGGGCAGCAAGGAGCCGGATGGGGTGAGGGAACCACCCAGCCCAGCCCGTCACGGAGGCTGGTCCTCCCTGTTGTGTCAGGGGTACAAGAGGGGAACCAGAGAAGTGGGCCGCTGTCCCAATCCTGCTACCCTCCTGGGGGTCCTGGGAAACCCCCTTCTGCTCCGAGGGACCTGGCCTAAGCTGTTTCCCACCCCAACTCTTTAACAGTCCAGCCTTGCCCAGCGGCCCGCGTGTGGACCGTTCACCCTCGTAGGTGAGCTGACACAGCCGTAAGGCCCCTTCCACCCCGTCGGCCACAACTTGTAACCTCCGTTACTGTTCATGGTTTACCCAGGAACTGGGTGCTGCCCACCGTAGAGGGTTTGGTCAGCGCGCGTGCAGACTGTCGGTAGCATTTCCAAGCTGCTGGCGCTTAGACGCGTGGACTCCAGCCTTTGCCAACGTGCTAAGCTCCTTGGGCATGCTCTCTCGCCCTAAAGTACTCCTTCTGTCACCGTGCCGGGCTTGTTTTTGTGCACATGGGGAAAGCAGAAGCCGCTCCTGAGCACACGCCGCAGGCTGACTGCTGGGTCCGATGGGCCTCTCAGCCTGGTCGCTGGGCCGCTGAGTCAGGCCGCTGTCACCCGGACGTGCAACTTCCACGGCTCTTCAGCACGGGTTCTGGGTCCTTGTCTCCCCTCCTGCAGGCTGGGTGAACCTTTCTTTTCTGTCTATAAATTAATCTCAGAACTGGGACCCTTGCAGCCCCTCCAGAATCACAGGATTTTTGTCAAACATTAAAGTGTATATAAACACAGCTCAGAAACCATAAATGATGGGGCCCTTCCCCAATACACTTTCTGACTGTTTGTTTCCTCAAGCACTTATTTAAAAAAGACATATGAGTTTTTACTTTTTCATCCTCAAAATATGGGAGGGGAAGACTAATACAACAAAGTCTGATTCATTATGGAATAAAATCACTCGGTGTTACCAGCCAGGGGTGGGGGACAGTTCTGACTTTTGTTCCTTTTCACATGGAACTCACCAGCGCCCCCCAAGTGCCCCTCACAGGCCCCAGAGATGACCTTCAGAGAAATAGTCTGTCATCAGGGCCACGCGGAGTTGAGGGGGGCTGCTGGGGGCAAGTCCACACGAGCTTCTCAGTGGTGTCCTGAGGACCGCGTGTCAGGGAGCCCCTCCTTCATGTTTGAGTAACTGTTTCCTTCCTAAATGAAAGTGGTGTGGCTAGGGTTCTCCAGAGACACACAGCCAATAGGTGCATACACGCGGGCTTAGTCTTGTGCGACCCAGGGACTGCAGCCCGTCAGACTCCTCAGCCCACGGATTGTCCAGGCAAGAAGACTGGAGTAGGTTGCCACTTCACGCTCCAGAGGTTCTTCCCGGCCCAGGGATTGAACCCGCATCTCAAGTCTCCTTCATTGCAGGCGGTTTCCTGCCCTGCGGGCGGACTCTTTACTGACTGGGCCACCAGGGAAGTGGCAGCATGACACCTGGAACCCGAGCACCCAGGTGGCGCGTGGGCGCAGACCTGGGTGAACGAGCAGGTTCTTCTGAGTTCCCCTGGCAGACAGGCCAGGGCCTGGGGCGTGCGCTCAGCCTGGTGGCTGCCTCCCACTGCCCCCTGCTCCCCCTGGGTCGAGGGTGGTGAGCGGTGGCCCAGCTGCAGCCGCTCCCTCCTGGCAAACATGGTCTCTGGAGCCCTGCACACCCCGCCCGGGGACTTGACTTTTGCTCTGTGACCTTGGGCAGGCCTCTCTCCCCAGAGCCCACCTGGGCTTCTCCTGCCTGGCTCTGCCTGACCCCCCTGTCCCTTCTGGAGCAGGGTCATCTGCCTGGGAAGCGTCTGCCCTACTACTTCCAGGGCAGCTACAGGCCCACCGTCCAGAAGCCTGAGTTACCCCAGACGCTGTTCCACCCTCTGTGTGCTGCCAGCAGCCTGGGGACCTCGGTTTTTTCATTCATACAATAATAGCATTGCATAAAATTGTCTTCATGCTCTGCCCCCAAGCTCCATCTTTGACTCTAAAGGCTTCAGGAGTTAGAGGCAAAACCCAACCAAGCCCACATGATTCCAGTATTCTTCCCCAGCCCCCACCTCCCGCCTGGGGAATGCAAGACAGTGCCCCCAAAGAGTGTGGGATTTTAAGAAATGGTGTGAATCTCAGCCTCTGCCTTGGATCAGCAGACGAGGCATGGCTGGTTCCCCCAGCAGGCTGAGGACTCTAGGGTCCCACCCAGGCTTCCTGCAGGCTGGGGCTGGGCTCCAAGCCTCCATGGCCCCCGCCGGTTCCTCTAGAGCAGCGGGTAGGCTGTGCTTTGGGCAAGAAGCCGAGGCCATGGTCTCAGACCCAGCCTCTGCTCCCTGGCCCTTTCCGGACGAGCTGGTGTTCGCAGAGCTGCAGCGAGAGCCTGCCCTTGAGAAAGAGGACGGCAGAGCCCAGCATTATGGGGGCGAGGCTGTGCATTCACCACACCGCTGTCCAGCCCAGTTGGGCTCCTGGCGCCGAGAAGGTCCAATGGATGCTCAGAAATGACCTTGCCATTTCAGGGCTCCTAGTGCAGAGTTTAAACTGATCTTCACCACTGGTCTTTGAATAATTAATTCCATGCTCAGCATTCATAAGAACAAGGCTCGAGGGCTTGGAGGTTTCTGATGAGGCAAGAAGGAGACCACATAGCTCAGTCTTCTCAGTAGACTGGACTTGGGTCAGTTTTTATTTAAATCCACCCACATTCACACACCAACCTCCCACTGCGTTTCCGATAGAATCCGCATGAAAGTGCTATGGAGTCTCTTTTGTATGTGTAAACCATTTAAACATGTATTTCTTTGTTCAGCACATCTCTGGAAGCACCGTGTGTGAGCCGTTGTCCTCCCGGCAGCTACACGAGGTGCAGAGCAGAAAAGCAGAGTGTGGGTGATCTCCCTTCACCGCCAGGCTTCAGTGCAACAAGCATCACCTGGGTTTCTCTAAATCAGGCCAAGTCAAACTTTGAGCCCCAACTCAGCTGGGTGGTGAGAAAGTCAAAGTGCCCCGGGGCGGCTCAGAAATCCAGTGGGCGGGGGTGCAGAGGTTGCCAGGTGGCTGCAAGTCCCGGCCCCATGCAGGGGAGGTGCCAGGTCCACACGCTCCATGCGGCCAGGGCGCTGTCTTCACGGTACTTCCTGGCTCATTTCCTCCCCAGGCAGGGGGCGCCCCAGAGCTCACTCTCCTCCCACCGTCCCCCACCCCATCATGTCTCCCTGAGCTCTCAAGGACTTCCTTCCAACCTGCCCCTGGGAAGACACTCCACATTCTGCCCCAGTGGGTCCTAAAGACACCATGGAAGATGTTTGCTTCTGTTCCTTCTATCAATACTTTCTGTAAATTGGCAGGAGGAGCCTGAGGTCTGACGGGATGCAGATCCAATAACTCTCCTCCAGGAGGCGTGAAGGGGCTTCCCAGGCGGCACTAGTGGTAACGAACCTGCCCGCAGTGCAGGAGACCTGGGTTTGATCCCTGGTCAGGAAGATCCCCTGGAGGAGGGCATAGCAACTCACTCCAGTCTTCTTGCCTGGAGAATCCCATGGACAGAGGAGCCTGGCGGGCTGCAGTCCATGGGGTGGCAGAGAGGCAGACACGACTGAAGGGACTTGGCACACACAGGAGGCGTGAAAACCCAGCTGTCCTCGTGAAGTTAGTGGTCGACAGCTGTCATGGCCCAGGTCCGTTACCACTATGTTGGTGGCAAAATGCTGACATGCTAACGTCACCCCTTCCTCGGTGATGAGCTGGAAGACAGCCATCCAGAGACACTCCCTCTCCCCCACGCACTGGTTTCCCCACGTCAGTCACCACCCTGCAGCTGCGTGTGCCCCGTTGTATGACACGCCCGTCCTCAGTGGGTGGACATCGAGACACTTCCAGCTGTGAGACCCACCGGCACTGCTTGCCAGCCCGCCCCCAGCAGCCACCCTGTGATCGTGCCAAGTCCCCCAGCCGAGAGCCGCAGCCTGTGCTTCTTCCAGGCCCTGCTCTCCCTCTGCTGCTGCTGCTTAGTCGCTCCGTCGTGTCCGACCCTTTGTGACCTCATAGACTGTAGCCCGCCAGGCTCCTCCGTCCTTCGGATTCTTCAGACTAGAATACTGGAGTGGTTGCCGTTTCCTCCTCCAGGGGACCTTCCTGACCCAGGGATCAAACCCGTGTCTGCTGCATTGGCAGGTGTGTTCTTACCACTGAGCCAGCTTCAAGGGCTTTAAACAACCACATATCCAGCTCTCCCTCTAAGAAGCCTGCCCTGGTTAAAGGGCTCAGGAATGGCCACCTCTTTGTCAGCTTTAGGAGACGCCCAGAGCAAGGAGGTAGGCAGGCGTCAAGGTCACATGTCACAGGATGTTGTCAGCCCCCCCGTCCTGCCACCCCCACCGCTCCCACCCCCGTGTGGAGAGGGGCCTTTCCCAGAGGCCCCTCCAGCTGTGAGTCACCAGCTCCCCAGCCCCGAACCCCACAGGAAAAGTGCAAATAGATTCTGGTGAATAGGGAGCTAACGCCACCTCTGTGTGGGAGAGGATGTTATAATATCAGGCTGTCGCCAAATTAACGTTATTAAACAAATGTGCAAAAAATAGCAGCCATAATTACTCCACACAGTAGCTCAATCTGGACCTCTCAGTGCGGTTGTGTGCCCCTAAACACAGGGCTGTCTCTATTCCCGCTCCTCTGGCCCTTCCTCCTTCCTTCTCGCCAAGATGCTGCAGAAGAAAGAGACCCCAAGCAGGCCCCCAGAACCTCTTTGTTTCCTTGAGAAATGAGAAAAGGATGGGAGCTAAGATTTGTTCAGCAACTACTGTGTGTCAGGCCCTTTTCCCATGGAACCCCGCTGGATTCTCACAACAGTCTAATGAAGGAAGCCCTGTTATCCCCATTGGACAGATCAGTAGACTGAGTCTGGTCATTGGACTTGTAGATATTAAAGCCTGGCTTTGATCAGCCCCCAAACCCATGCCTTTTGCTCTTTGTTTAATTATGAAAGTATGACAACACATAGGAGACTTGGGAAATACAGAACAAGGTGACATATAGTTCCACAGTATATCGGTGCCTGTTGCTCTTTGTCCTGACGCTCCAAACGTTCCTCTGAACCGTATCGCCCCAGCCTCCCCCACCCTTTCGACAGACGCCTCACAGCAAAGCACCTGCCGGGGGCAACGGCTCTCGGACTCGGCTGTGTCCCAGGCAGGCTGCGCTCCAGGCCTGTCTGCTGCTTCAGTTCAGCCCCAGGGCCAGGACCCGTCCCAGGAGAGCAAGGCGGGTGGGGGGGAACCTCAGGGTCACCTGCCCCAGCGCCACCTCCCCCGCTTCAGGTGTGAGGGAGGGACCCCCCCAAAAGGATCTGCCTGCCACGCAGGAGACGCAAGAGACTCCGGTTCCATCCCTGGGTCGGGAAGACCCCCTGGAGCAGGAAATGGAGACTGACTCCAGTGTTCTTGACTGGAGAATCCCAAGGACAGAGGAGCCTGGTGAGCCACAGTCCATGGGATCGCACAGAGTCGGACACTACTGAGCGCACCTGCTCCCCAGCCCCTTCTCCAGCCCCCGGCCCTGCCTCCCAGCCCCTGACCCCGCCTCCCCGCGCCCCCTCCAGTCCCCCTGGCCCCGTCCTCTCTCCAGCCCCGGGCCCGGCCTCCCCGCCCCTGGGTCTCAGGATGTCCTGGCTTCTGAGGAGCCCTCCCTCTGCGCCCCGCTCAGCAGAGGCGGCTCGGGGTGGACACTCAGGAGCCGATGCTCTGGGCTGCCTACGATTGTGTCCCGCCTCGAGTTACTGCAATCTGCTGGCTCCGCTCCGCCCTCGGGGATGCGCCAGACAAGCCTGCTTTGCTGAATTGCAGCAGAGAATAGTCTCTGGTCCTCAGTGACTGATCACCTCTTCTTCAGCAGGTGAACTAAGTCCCATCCCAGGCTGTAGGTGCCGTGGTTCTGGGTATTTCCTCATCCTGGTGACTACCCTCATAGACTCTCTAGGTTGCAATGTCTCTTTTAAATGTGATTTCTGCAATTGATCCAGACTCTGGCCATCATTGCTCTTGGGATGGGCCTTGTGCATTTGTTTGGCTTGTCAGGAAGATGACACAAACCGGCAACCTAAGGTGACTGCTAGGCCTTAAGCTGCGCTTTAGCAGCCTACACCTAGAGCGTCAGTTTTGGGGTTAAAAGTCTGAAACATTAATTACTAAACACTAACTTCTTCTTACAGAGAAACTAAAGAGGTTTTGGACTATTAATAAATATGCTCCGTGCCACCCTGAGATGTTCTCTATAAGAAAGCAAATGCTTTTAGAAATTATCACTGGTATTTATGTTCACCAATCTACAGAATGCTAATATAAAGGACAGTTCATGTTTGCTTAAGGAAAGTAGGATGTATGGCTTTAGTTAAAAAAAAAAAGTATGAGAAATGAAATTACATTTTATTAATAAAAAGAAAGTCAGTCTGATTTATAGGTGGCTGTTTCTAAATGAACAAAGTGATTAAAAGAGAAAAAATAAAAGGTCTATGGAAAGTGGACCCCAAGAAAAGAGTTTTGTGCATAATACAAGTTTTCTTGTGATGTTGAGCTGCCCTTGAAAATGGGTTTTAAGTTTCTTTATCTCTAAAGTGCTTTGCTGTGGCTCAGACAGTGAAGAATCCGCCTGCAGGGCAGGGGATGTGGGTTCGATCTCTGGATCGGAAAGAGGAGGGCATGGCTACCCCTTCAGTATTCTTGACTGGAGAATGCTGCGGACAGGAGCCTGGTGGTCTACAGTCCATGCAGTCGCAAACAGTCCGACATGACTGGGTGACTAACACTGGCACTTACCTCCTCCCGTATCAGATTATTCACTTGTCCATTCAACCTGGAACTTGCAGCCACAAAGAAGCAGTTGTTATGTTTTTGCAAATTTCAAGTGCTTCTTCTATAAGGAAAAAAGCGAACAATTCTGCCCTCTTATGGCCAATTCACTGATTCCCTTCTCTTTAGTATATCGCCCTGGGATAGAAAGGAGCAGGCAGAGTCCCTTCCTGGCCTTGACACTGCTGTACGTGCACGTTCTTCTAACATTCGTGCACTTGTGGAAACACAGACGGACCTGTGGACATTTGGGCTGATTCCAACAGAATCATCTACTGCCCGCCCTCCTCCATTTTCGTTTTCTTATCTTTGAACCTATCCTCATTCTCAAGACCTATGAATATCAATGTTGTGATTTTTCTGGCCCTGTGCTTTTCCTCTGCTCCAAGGGCAGTAAACAACCACGTCGCAAGCTTCCTCTGAGAAGCCTGCCCTGGTTAAATGGCTCAGGAATGGCCACCTCTTTATCAGCCTCGGAGACACCCAGAGCAAAGGCAGAAGGCCATTTCCAGGGAGGCGTCATTGCAGCAAGACAGATGCTGCTGTGTTTCCCTTAGAATCCTGTGGCACTCTGAGGGTGCCCAACCGGGGAGCCGTGGTCCCAGGCCAGCAAGTTGCTGACAATGGCCATCACACTTGAATTCTTGCTGTGCCTTCCCTCAGAGGGGACCCATCCCTGCTCGGCCCCGTGCCCTCACCACCACATGGCATTCTCAGCGACAATCACTACCACCCACCGTGGAAGCCAGTGCAAGGGGCCTCGGTGCACTAAGGGCAGAGTGGCCAGGAGGGTTGCTGGACTTAGGTGGGACCAGAAAGTAAAGAAGCGTGACCTCCAGACTAAGGATTTCGGACTTCCTTTTCGAGGCAATGGGGAACCAGAGATTTCAGGGAGGGATGAGTTAGGCTGGACTCATTTTCATTGAGGTATGACTAATGAAATGTTATATTAGTTTCAGGTGTGCAATGTTATGATTCGATGTTTGTATACATTGCAGATGACCTCCACAGTAAGTCCAGTGACCACCCATCACCACACACGGTTACAAACATGTTCTTTTCTTGAAATGAGAACGTTGAAGACCCACTCTCCTAGCTACTTCCAAATATGCAGGCAGCAGGGTGGACTCCCAGCCGTGGGGTGGGGAGCTGAGGGGCAGAAGATCCCAGAAGGGAGGCTGAGGTCCTGGACCTGGCACAGTGGTCAACAGATGCTTTGACTCGAGGGGCCAGGCTGAGAGGCAGAGCCGAGGGGCGGTGGCTGGACCAGGGGGTCCCAGACAGGAGGGGCAGGGGCGGGGGCGGGGTCCGAGAGGCTGGCAGGCTCTCCTGGGGGAGGAAGGGGCGGGGTGAGGCCGTCACAGCCTCCATCCACTCCAAGCACAGAAGGCCTGCTGGCTGACTCCTCGAGTCCGCAGAGGGGAAGGACTCACCGCCTGGGGTTCAGGCTCAGGGGAACCCACCCCTTAGGAGCCTGAGGGAGGGGGAAACAACAGTCCCAGTGAGATCTCAGCTCCCAGGAAGTCTGCGAGACAAAAAGGAAGCCAAGCCTACAGCCTCTCCTGCTACAATCTTTGGCACACATGCCTTGCAAGAAAAAAGACTTTCCTTTGGGACAGCAGTCCAGAGATGATTCAAAATTGTTTCTTTAAACGAAGCACCTAAAGTCCACCAGAGTTCAAATGCATTTACCTGAAGAGACAGACAAATTTTAGCAGGGAATAAAAGATAGCTGCCCGCCCCACCCCGCCCCCCCCCCCGCCCCCCTCCACACACACACAAAGTTGGAAGCTTCCCAAGGCAGAGCAGGTGTGTCCCCCTGGGAGAACTCTGCAATCAGGAGGCTGTTAATTAAGCTGCAAATATGTGCAGAGACACGTCTTTGGCCAGAGAACACTGCAGATTGCTCTGAAATCCCATCATCTCTAGAAAGAAGAAAAATACGAAGAATCTAGCAATTACCTCCAAAAGCTCACCAGGCGACGGGCTCTGAGAATGAGGAAGAGGGCAGGGCGGGGCAGGGCGGAGGCAGGGGCCAGAGAGGGCAGCCATGGGCGCAGGGCGGGTGTCAGAGGCGGTGGGAGGGGGCTGAGCGCGAGGGCTGCGGGCTGTCCCCGGGGGCTCACGACGGGCGGATCGGGGCGCCCCGCCCCTCCCGCAGTCCTGACTCTGAGAGGGAGTTTCTCAACAGCAGAGGTCCAGCCTTATGAATTCATAAACCACGACTTCACAGTAAGTCCCCTGCCTTCACTGAGGCACATCTGCGATTAACTCCGGGGCCCAATTAGAGAAACAAATGCTCCGCACCAGGGCCCCGCTGGTTGCCATGGAAACGCGGGTGCACAGATGTAGGTTCTGGCAGCATGACCAGCTTGCTGTTCTTTTTTTTTTTTTTTCAGCTTGCTGTTCTGATGCAGCCGTGGCGGTGCCGCAGACACTCGGACTGTGCAGAACCGACCACGTCAACTCTCAGACGCTGTCCACTAGCAAGTGATGGGCAACAGACAGTGGGAAAGCTGAACGTTGAGGAAGTAAATTCAGATTCCACAGCTGAGCCTAAAGAGGCAGCTGAATGAGTGGGGTCAGCTATCAGGGAAGGCTTCCCTGAAGAAAGCATTTTTAAGCCCAGTCCTGCTAAATAAGGGGCTTTGCTGATGGCTCAGTGGGTAAAGAACCTGCCGGCAGTGCAGGAGACACAGGAGACGTGGGTCGGGAAGATCTCTGGGAGGAGGAAAATGGCAACTCACTCCAGTATTCCTGCCTGAAAAATCCCATGGACAGAGGAGCCTGGTGGGCTACAGTCCATGGGGTCACAAAGAGTCGGACACGACTAAGCGACTGAGCCCAACCCTGGTGAATAAGAGTCCCTGGGGAAAGGCCAGGACAGATGCTTCCAGGCTGGACTGGCAGGTGCAAAGCTCTGAGGTGGGTTTGAGAAGCTGGAGGAAGCCCGGGACAGTGAGAAGGAGGGTGGGGGGTCTGAAGTGGAGGTTAGGGATGGAGCGAGGATCCAGGTGGGAGAAATTGGGCAAGTAACTTGGTATTTTTTGAGAGGAATTAAAAGCATTTTACAGAACCAATTTTCATAAAAATGGTCAAGTGAAAACTGCCCAAATCGGACAGACAAGTTCACAAAGGCCTGTGTCTGTCCTTCTCCACTGGGTGTTCTAAGTTAATTGTCTATCTCTGGACACCCTGCAAGGGAACTCAGCAGAGAACAGTGTTGTCACACTTGTAGTGTGAACTTTGGGCTTATTCTGAATCGTTTCCCCAGAAGAGGGTGGAGACTCACTCACGAGTAAGCGGTCAACCACCGGCCAGAGGCTGGAGGGGCCGCTTGAGGTATGTGGTCTCCAACCTCCCCCATCCATGGGGTTCTCCAGGCAGGAATACTGGAGTGGGCTGCCGTCATGCCCTCCTCCAGAGGATCTCCCCGACCCAGAGACAGCACCCTCACCTCCTGCGTGTTGTGCATCGGCAGACCGGTTCTTTACCACTAGTGCCACCTGGGAAGCCCAGTTAAGTTTTTACCGAATTGAAAAGATACTTATTGAGTGCCAGTGTGGATGTGATTGGTGATGGAAGTAAAGTCCAATGCAGCAAAGAGCAGTAATGCATAAAAACCTGGAATGTTAGGTCCATGAATCAAGGCAAATTGGAGTTGGTCAAACAGGAGATGGCAAGAGAGAACATCAACATTTTAGGAATCAGTGAACTAAGATGGACTGGAATGGGTGAATTTAACTACTGTGGGCAAGAATCCCTTAGAAGAAATGGAGTAGTCTACGGCCATACCACCCTGAACGCGCCCAATCTCATCTGATCTCGGAAGCTAAGCAGGGTCAGGCCTGGTTAATATTTAGATGGGAGAAGAAATGGAGTAGCCCTCATAGTCAACAAAAGAGTCTGAAATGCAGTACTTGGATGCAGTCTCAAAAACGACAGAATGATCTCTGTTCATTTCCAAGGCAAACCATTCAATATCACAGTAATCCAAGTCTATGTCCTGACCAGTAATGCTGAAGAAGCTGAAGTTGAACCGTTCTATGAAGAACTACTTCTAGAACTAACACCCAAAAAAGAGGTCTTTTTCATTATAGGTGACTGGAATGCAAAAGTAGGAAGTCAAGAGATATCTGGAGTAATAGACAAATTTGGCCTTGGAGTACAGAATGAAGCAGGGCAAAGGCTACTAGAGTTTTGCCAAGAGAACGCACTGGTCATAGCAAACACCCTCTTCCAACAACTCAAGACTTTACACATGGACATCACCAGATGGTCAATACCGAAATCAGATTGATTCTATTCTTTGCAGCCAAAGCTGGAGAAGCTCTATACAGTCAGCAAAACAAGACTGGGAGCTGACTGTGGCTCAGATCATGAACTCCTTATTGCCAAATTCAGGCTTAAATTGAAGAAAGTAGGGAAAACCACTAGATCATTCAGGTATGATCTAAATCAAATCCCTTACAATTATACAGTGGAAGTGACAAATAGATTCAAGGGATTAGATTTGATAGAGTGCCTGAAGAACTATGGATGGAGGTTCGTGACAGTGTACAGGAGGCAGTGATCAGGACTATCCCCAAGAAAAAGAAAAGCAAAACAGCAAAATGGCTGTCTGAGGAGGTCTTACAAATACCTGTGAAAAGAAGAGAAGTGAAAGGCAAAGGAGAAAATGAAAGATATTCCCATCTGAATGCAGAGTTCCAAAGAATAACAAGGAGAGATAAGAAAGCCTTCCTCAGTGATCAAAGCAAAGAAATAGAGGAAAACAATAGAATGGGAAAGACTAGAGATCTCTTCAAGAAAATTAGCGATACCAAGGGAATATTTCATGTAAAGATGGGCACAATAAAGGCCAGAAATGGTATGGACCTAACAGAAGCAGACGATATTAAGAAGAGATGGCAAGAATACACAGAAGAACTATACAAAAAATGTCTTCATGACCCAGATAACCGTGATGGTGTGATCACCCACCTAGAGCCAGACATCCTGGAACGCAAAGTCAAGGGGGCCTTAGGAAGCATCACTACAAACAAAGCTAGTGGAGGTGATGGAATTCCAGTTGAGCTAGTTCAAATCCTAAAAGATGATGCTGTGAAAGTGCCGCACTCAATATGCCACCAAATCTGGAAAACGCAGCAGTGGCCTCAGGACTGGAAAAGGTGAGTTTTCATTCCAATTCCAAAGAAAGGCAATGCCAAAGAATGCTCAAACTACTGCACAACTGCATTCATCTCACATGCTAATAAAGCAATGCTCAAAATTCTCCAAGCCAGGCTTCAACAGCAAGTGAACCGAGAACTTCCAGATATTCAAGCTGGATTTAGAAAAGGCAGAGGAACCAGAGATCAAATTGCCAACATCCCTTGGATCATCGAAAAAGCAAGCGAGTTCCAGAAAAACATCTACTGCTTTGTTGACCACGTTCCCAGAGGGCGGGGCTGGAGCCCGGAAACACACCTGAGGCAGGTTTAGGTCCGGGGAGGCCGCTGAAACAGGGGCCGGGCAGGAGAGCGGGGGCGGCCTGGCTGCGCTGAGCCTGAGCGGCCGGGACGTCCGTGGGATGGGATGTGTTAGCCCAAGCGGCTTGGGTGGAGTTCAGGAGGTGGAGCCCGGCCGCCCGCTCGGCACGGCGGCGGCGCCATCTGGTGTCCGGAGCCGGCACCTGCAGGCTCTGTTCACTCTGCGTCCGCAGGGGCAAGCCAGCCAGTGCTTCCCACGCCCCTGCCATTCCCAGGGCTCGGCAGGTATGCGCAACTCCTCAGTCAGTCAGGAAAGAACCCCCAAATAAGCAAATAGATAAATATCTCCCAGCCTCACGTGTATCTGTATGTGTGTGCACATGTTTTTTGCTACATCCCGGTACTTCTTGTAATATTAATATTTAATTTTTTTCCTGTAAATCAACTTCCTTATCTACTGAAGTGCATTTCATTTAAAACAAGAATCTTAGTCAACTTCACACAGTACATGGAAATCCAGTATCAGGCACAAAAGAAGTCGAAAGGTACGGCCAAGGTGAAGCCATGGAGCATGGAGCCTGTGGCTGAGTCTGGTCATGTCCAGCCGCCTCCTGAGGACTCTGGATGCCTAGCCTTTCTCTGCTAAGGGGGCAGGTTAGCAAGTGTGGCTGGGACGTCAGAGCTCCAGAAGCACATGCCTGTGTGTGTGCTTCTCCAGGCCTGGCATCTTCAGAACAAACACTGGAAACGGCTTTGGTGACCATAAACAAACCCCTGGCCTGAGGCCCTAGGAGGTCAATTGAGTGAAGCGGAACCAGAAACTAGATCTCCTTTTCTGCACCCGGGGATGCCAAGGGACAGAATCCTCCTTTAATACGACTGTTCCATCCACTGAAAGCAGCTTTAAAACATGTCCAAATGATATGTATGACTTTTTGGGTGCTTTTTACTAAATTTGTGCTTTATGATTTGGTGGTCAAGGGGAAAATAAAGGAGACTTTATGATCCCAGTATAATTTTTTGCATTTATACATTTTTCATTTCTTCTTAGTAGCAATTTTCTTAGAGCAGTTTAGGCTGACATATATAAATAAATTTCAAAGTAAAATTTTCAGGAACGTTGTCAAAAGCAGTTCTTTCGGATTCTTCTCTCATCCTCATTCCTGGTCAGTCTATAGTAGTAGAGTCTTTCTGATCCTCTTGGGGATTGTGGATAGGGTAGCTGGGTGAGGCTGCCAGGGTCAGATGTCGTCCTAACTAGTCACCAGCCAGCTCCCATTCCTGGCCCAGTTGCTCCATTTCCAAAAGCAAAGGATCTGCTCACTAAAGTCTGACTGGGAATAAGATCAGGAAACACTGACCCGGCCTACAAGGTCAGGAAGCTGAAGCTGAGATTCGGAAGGCTGAAGGAAGCCAGCGGTAACTTATCTGAGCTTGCATGGTGAGGGGTGCACATCCAGACCAAGACTGGCTCGTTCCACTTCCTCTGGGGTTCTCCACAGAGGACCACAGACCCTGTGATCTTCAGCCCGGAAACGAGATTTCTGTCCGCTCCTCTGTCTGCCCAACTCTGTTCTGAAAACACAGAATCTAAAAGGACTGTGGCCTTGACTTCTCGGTGGGGGAGGCGAGAATCAAGGTCTGCCTGTGTACAGACACTTGTTCTGTGAAATTGCGTAGATGCTGCTGTGATGAATCAGCCACAGGTATGTTCCAAAACACTGCAGAATTTGTAGTAAGTCTTGGTGGGTTCTGTGCATTCTCCATTGGCGTGAATTTCACAGAACAAGTGTCTGTACACAGGCAGACCTTGATTCGTTGCACTTCACTTTTTTGTGCTTCTCAGACATTCCGGGTTTTTGTTTTGTTTTGTTTTATACAAACTGAAGGTTTGTGGCAACGCTGCTTCGAGCAAGTCTATAGACAATTTTCCACCAGCGTTTGTTCACCTCGTGTCTCTGTGTCACATTTTGGTGAGTCTCCCCATGTTTCAAACATTTTCATTATTATTTTACTTGTTTTCTGTGAGCACTGATAATTGATGTTACCATTGCAAAAAGATTAATCTCTGCAGAAGGCTCAGATGATGGTTAGCATTTTTCGGCAACGAAGTATTTTTAAATTAAGGTATGCAAGTCTTTTTTAGACATAAAGCTATTGCACACTTAACAGACTACAGGATAATGAAGACACGACTTTTTTATGTATTGGGAAACCAAAGCCTCGTGTGAGTTGCTTTATTGTGATGTTTATCCTGCTGGTCTGGAACTGACCCATGGTTTGTCTCTGAACTCTGCCTGTTTGTGTGGACACGGCATTTCCTCTGCAGGGCTCGGTTCCCCAGGCTGTGCCCAGGCACACAAGCCCGGGTCTGGATGGGACATGGGCAAAGAGAGGAGCCGGCCCTGAGGCGCCCCTGCCCGTCTGGCTTCCTGCGCTGGTGCCCTCCCCCGACCCCAGTTAGTCCTCCCGGCCTCCCTGCCCCAGGGTCTTCTCTCCGGCTGCTTCCTCTCCGCACACTCTTCCCACCGGTGTCCACCAGGCTTACCCTGCTCTCTCCTCCTTCCAGCTCTCCTCACCCACTGGGCCAGCTGCTCTTCTGGCCCCTTCGAGCTCAGATGCCCTCCCCCCTGGTGGAATCTCCTCCATCCAACACCCCACACTCTGCTTCCTAACTTTCCATGTTGAGTGTCTCTGCACAAGGCTGGGTTTCCTCTGCTCTGCTCCCTAAAGACTCCCCAGGGCCTGGGGACATCTGTGTGTGTGGTTGATCGTTCAGTCGTGCCCGACTCTGCAACCCCATGGACTGCAGCCTGCCAGGCTCCTCTGTACATGGCAGGAGTACTCGAGTGGGTTGCTATTTCCTCCTCCAGGGAATCTTCCCTACCCAGGGATCAAACCCACGTCTCCTGTACTGCAGGTTGATTTTTTACCCACTGAGCCACCTGGGTGGACATCTAGTGCTCCAGAAACCCTCAGGGGATGAAGGAGTGAGTGGAACCATGGGCAGGTGACCCCACCCCTCTCTGTTTCCTGAGGCCAGCTGGGACAGTGCTTCACAACCCATCAGGAGTTAGAATACCCCTGGAGAGCTGGTAAGCAGACTGCTGGACCCCCACTGACTCTGATTCAGGAGGCAGGGAGGAGGCTTAGCAACCCCTTGGAAGCCCCCGGGTGTGGCTGGGCCAATATTTCACTACCTCCCATAAAGAAGGCTGAGTGCCAAAGAATGATGCTTTCAAACTGTGGTGCTGGAGAAGATGCTTGAGAGTCCCTTGAACTGCAAGGAGATCCAACCAGTCCATCCCAAAGGAAATCAACGCTGAGTATTCATTGGAAGGACTGATGCTGAAGGTGAAACTCCCAGACTTTGGCCACCTGATGCAAAGGGCTGACTCACTGGAAAAGACAGAATACTGGGAAAGATTGAGAGCAAAAAGGAAAGGGGGTGGGAGAGGATGAGATGGTCAGATAGCATCACAGACTCAATTGAGTCAATATATGTGAACTTGAGCAAACTCTGGGAGACAGTGGAGGACAGAGGAGCCTGGCATGCTACAGTCCACAGGGTCACAAAGAGTTAACAGTGCTGCTGGCGTGAGAGGTCAAAGAGCAGCCTGAGGTGGAAGCAGCGCTGGGAAGAGCCTTCTCCAAGCATCCTAGTTTCCAGTGCCCGGGGCTAAATGAGCCCTGGGAACCGGGGCAGGGGAGGGAGGCTGGCATAGAGCCCCCTTCTCCCTGCAGAGGCCATCTTCGCGGCCTTGACTCCGCTCTCTCCTGGGCTGGGAGAGGGAGCCTCTCCCCGTGCTGAGCTCCAGGAGATAGAGAAGCGGGAAGAATGGATGGGTGGGAGGAGGAGAGGGAGGAGCAGGAGGAGCGGGGAGGAGGAGCGGTAGGAGGAGCAGGGGGAGGAGCGGGAGGAGTAGGAGGGGCGGGAGGAGTGGGAGGAGCAAAGGGGCGGAGCGGAGGAGCAGGGGGAGGAGCGAGAGGAGTGGGAGGGGCGGGAGGAGCGGGAGGAGTGCGAGGAGGAGCGGGAGGAGGAGCGGGAGGGGCGGGAGCGGCGGCAGCGGCTGGAGGCCTCCAGGAGAGACTAGAACGATGCGTAGCCCGTCTCGCATCTCCGGGTCGCCGACTCCGGAAACTGCCCGGCAGCCAGACAGACTCCGCTCTGGAGAAGTGCCCTTTGTGCACAAATGGCTGGTCCAGGTAACCGATGAATTCACCTCTGGAAACAAGGTGCTCGCCCACATCCACACGTGACCCCTGAAACCTAGTGGGTCTCACGTTAGAAAGGTCACGGAGGTTCCCTACAGACGCCGAGTCACTGTGCAGGCCCAGCCCTCCGTAAGCCCCCGGTCCAGGGCGGGTGACGGGGGTGCCCTTCTGCGTGGAGAAGCTCTAACCCCGTTAGTGCACGTGGGCACATCGGAGATGCCGGGGCGGTTGGGTCGCAGAAGAGCAGACGCCTGGGCTGGACCAAAGAGAACGGGCAGCCACTTGGCCAGGCAGGCAGAGTGGCTGAGACGTCAGGCGGCAGAGAGAGGATGGAGAGCTAGGTGCAGCCCGGGTCGGGGCATGTGCAAAAGCCGTTCCCTAGCCCTCCCCCAAACACCCTGTGCCTCCCGTCCTTGCAGCGGGTCTTCCTCAGTTCAGTTCGCCAGAGTCATTTTTGTTGTCTCTCCTCACAGTACCTTCCGTTTAACTGTGAACCTGAAACTTTCTTTTAAAATGTCTTTAAAAACAAAACATCTCAAAAAAAAGAAAAGAATGAAAAATCTCTTGCCCACCTCCTCTCTGTCAATAGGACGTGCAGTTGCGAGCAAGATGAGAGCTCAAGAGTGCCTCCTGTCTATCTCCAGCCCCCGCGGTGCCCAGCTCAGGATGGGAGGAGGAAGACAGATTCCATGGCCCAGCTCCCGTGGAGAGGACATCAGCTGTGGGAGGAAGGTGAGTGCATTCGCATGGTCGAGGTGATGGACTCCACTCCCAGTTACAGTCAGCTCTTCCATGGTCAAGGGCCCCTGATGTTTGGCTGGACATGTGGCTGCCATGAATAAAGACATGTCCCAGCCACTCTTAAATGTTGGCTTAAAACTCAACATTCAAAAAACTAAGATCATGGTATCCAGTCCCATCACTTCATGGCAAAGAGATGGGGAAACAATGGAAACAGCGACAGACTTTATTTTCTTGGGCTCCAAAATCACTGTGGATGGTGACTGCAGCCCTGAAATTAAGAGAAGCTTGCTCCTTGGAAGAAAAGCTATGACAAGCCTGGACAGTGTATTAGAAAGCAAAGACTTTGCCAACAGATACTCGTGTAGTCAAAGCTATGGCTTTCACAGTAGTCATGTATGGATGTGAGAGTTGGACCATAAAAAAGGCTGAGAGCTGAAGAATTGATGCTTTCAAACTATGGTGTTGGAGAAGACTCTTGAGAGTCCCTTGGACAGCAAGGTGATCAAACCAGTCAATCCTAAAGGAAATCAACCCTGAATATTCATTGGAAGGACTGATGCTGAGGCTGAAGCTCCAATACTTTGGCTACCTGATGCAAAGAGCCAGCTCATTGGAAATGACCCTGATGCTGGGAAAGATTGAAGGCAGGAGGAGAAGGGAACAACAGAGGATGAGATGGTTGGATGACATGGATCTACGGATGAGCTGGACTTGAGGGACATGAGTTTGAGCAAACTCTGGGTGATGGTGAAGGACAGGGAAGACTGGCATGCTGCAGTCCATGGGATTGCAAAGAGTTGGACATGACTGAGTGAACAACAACAACCCAGCCTCTCTTGACAGCAAGGGAACACATGTGACTAAGCTCCACCTAAAACAGAAGTGGCATATGCAACTTTCACCTTCAGGAATTGTTCTTAAATGAACAACATGTGTTTCCTTTTCCCTTTCCCTTCTTCCTTCTAACTGGAATGTAGATGTGATGCCTGGAGCTCCAGCAGCCATCTTGGATCACAAGATGACTATGTGACTGGAAGCCATTATGGAAAAACAACTAACTAGATGGAGTCAGGTCCCTGACACCAAGAAAACTGCACTAGCCATACCTCCATATTTCTTGACTATGAAAGAGAAATATAATTTTACTTTGTTAAACTATTGTTCTGCCTATTTTCCCCCTTTGATCTTACAGTCAAATCTGATCCTATGATATTTCCATGGGTGCCTCTGAGCCTTTCTGTTTCTAGTTGTGTCCCATTCAGTCTTTTTTTCTTGACTCCATCAGTGTGAGCCCCTCATGACATACATCTAATGATGTCCAGTGGCTCTCCATCACCCTTAGGACAAGAAATAAACAGATTAGCCATTCAGAGTCTTGGCTTGGAGAAAGCCAGTTTAATTCCTCCTCCTTGCCTGATGCCTGGGCTGTGACATTTAAAAGAGATGTTGGTGAAGGTGGCAGGGCTGTGAACAGAGCCTGGGGGTGAAGGCCCCTAGCCAATCGGGGGAGGAAGATGGAAGATGAGCCCATGTGTAACCAGGGAGAAAGGTAAGTCCCGTGGATGACTCCTGGAACCTTGGCCCTGACAGGTAATATGGTGCAGAGGAAGCCCAGCCCATCGCTGGGGAGTTGGTGAGGACCTGCTTCCTTGTGCTGCAAGAAAGAATGGTTCCTAAACTGAGATGAAAATAACTGCTTGTTAGATTCCTGAGAAAGGAAATCACGTGACCCGTTCAGTCTCCATCTCCTTTACTCTGGCACTTTAATTGGCTATTTGTGTGTCTAGAATGAATACCTAGGAGATTGCAGCCACCACCCCAAGGGAGTGGACTTTCTGTGCTCATCCCTCATTCAGGGCGCTGGTTCTCCACCTGCCTGATGAAAGGGGCCCGGAGGACCACTGATCGTCCTCTGTTTCTCCATGGTCACTGCACAGAATGCCATCTGTTTCCAAAGGCAGCTTAACCAGTCTGGCTGAGGCAGAGATCCATTCTATTTACTGTCCCAGAAGCCACAGTGGAACCGATAAACATCTGATTAACAAGTCCGGCTTTTCACAAGTGGAGATGCAAGTTTGGAGGGAGGAGAAACCTTCTCCGCTAGCTTGCACAGAGCTGCTCTTTGGGAAGGAGGCTTGACCAAACGATCACTTCTCAAGGCTGGGGTTCCGAGAACAGGGGCCACACGGTGGGTTCCAGGGGCACTCTCTTCCCGGGTTCCACTAGGGGCGCTGTCTTCCCGGGTTCCACTAGGGGCGCTGTCTTCCCGGGTTCCACTAGGGGCGCTGTCTTCCCGGGTTCCTCTAGGGGCGCTCTCTTCCCGGGTTCCACTAGGGGCGCTGTCTTCCCGGGTTCCACTAGGGGCGCTGTCTTCCCGGGTTCCACTAGGGGCGCTGTCTTCCCGGGTTCCACTAGGGGCGCTGTCTTCCCGGGTTCCACTAGGGGAGCTGTCTTCCCGGGTTCCACTAGGGGCGCTGTCTTCCTGGGTTCCTCTAGGGGCGCTGTCTTCCTGGGTTCCACTAGGGGCGCTGTCTTCCTGGGTTCCACTAGGGGCGCTGTCTTCCTGGGTTCCACTAGGGGAGCCCTCTCCCCAGGTTCCGCTAGGGGTGCTCTCTTCCCGGGTTCCACGCCTGGGGGTGGCAGAGTGCTCACTCGGCATCGATCCCGTCATGGCGGCCCCACCCTGATTTCCACACCCAAATTTAATTACTTCCCAAAGGCCTCACCTGCACATTCTGTCACATCGGGGGTTAAGACTTCAACACATGAATTTTGAGGGGACACAAACATGCAGACAACAGCAAGGCTCTTTATTGAGCACTTGGTATGTGCTAACAGTTTAAATAATTATTATATGCTAAATATACAATTAAGAAGCCCCTGGTGGCTCAGACGGTAAAGAATCTGCCTTCAGTGCAGGAGATCCAGGTTCGATCCCTGGGGTGGGGAAGATCTCCTGGAGAAGGGCGTGGCAACCCACTCCTGTATTCTTGCCCAGAGAATCCCATAGACAGAGGAGCCTGGTGGACTACAGTCCATGGGGGCAACAAAGAGTCGGATCGGACATGACTGAGCCATAAAACAACAAAATTTACAATTATTATATGCTGAATAGACACAATCACCCTTTCCATTTGACCAATGAGGAACGGAGGCTGGCATGATGTAGTAACTTGCTTGAAGTTTACCCGGTGAGGAAGACGGAGAGCTTTTAGGGTCTCAGGACCACACACACTGGACCATGATCTGCCTGGTACCTAGTTGGCCTGCAACCCCTGAACTCTTCCCCACCAGCCTCCTCCTCCCTGTCTTGCAAGACACGCAGCGTGTCTGCACTCCTGGGCCACAAGAGGACCAGGACAGGGTGGGATCATCGCTGGGCGTCCCTCTGTGCATCCCAGAAGACACTGGGAGCTGTTCAGACAGAGGCAGGGTCCGGTTTCTGGGTGAAACAAACTGTGGTCTCGCCTCCACCAGCAGCCACCTCGAAGGCACAGGGCAGGGAGGCAGATGCAGACAGTGGGTCAGGGAGCAGCTGCTCCAAACATCTCTTCCCTGGAAAAGAGGAAGTCATCAATTTTTTAAAAATAAACACCCAAAGCAAACCAACATCTTCAGAGGCATTCTGTGTGCTTTTCTGTAAAGATTTGAAGCTTTCCACTTCTTTCCTCTCTCCCTCCCTCCCTCCCTCTCTCTCTTTCTCTCTCTCTCTCTCTCTCTCTCACACACACACACATTCCCCAGCCTCCTCCACTCTCTGAGTCCTGTTTGTGAATCTCAACCCAGCAAGCTGCCTTCTGGGTTGTCTAGAGTTGGTACTAGTGGCAATACCAAAGAAATGTATTCTTTCCCTATGCTTGTCTGCTTGTGTCTAAACCCAGAGTAATGATTCCTCCTAAATGAATAGGCGGTCACTTTTTTCTCTCCTGTATAAAGTGGAGCTGATGGCAGTCTCCTTGTCCTGGATTGGGCTGCACCCCCGACAACTCAGCATTCTGTTTGTTCATCTTAGAGGAAGCCCTTCTTTGCTTTCATGCGCGTCTGTGTTGGAATGGTTCACTTGTGCTGCGTGGCCTCTCACCTGGGGAGTAACAGCGAGGCTTCTTAGAGGCTTCTCAATGTCTTGGCAGGAGATGCCGAGGCTGAGCCCGTGCCCTCCCTCCTTCCACAAAGATTCCCTGAGCAGCTGCTGTGTGCTCAGCGCTCGGTAGGGTGAAGCTCTCCAGTGAAATGGGTGTCTCTCCCCACGGAAGGGCCATGCGCCCAGTACAGAGCATGGCAGATGGTAAACATGTGTCAGGTAAGTGACTGTTTGGCACTACTGCACGGCAGATCGCACGAAGCACAACGGCTGTCTGCAGCTCACTCATCACCAAGAGGCAAGGTCATCAGTCTCACTGCCCCTGGACCTGAGCTCAACTCGTCTTTCTTTGCCAATGGAATATGGTGAAGACGACATGCGATTTCCAGGCTTAAACTTCCAGAGGCCCAGCTCCAGCGAATCCTTCCATTCTTGCAACTGTGGAGCCCTAAGCCATCATGTGAAGGAGTCTAGACAAGCCCGCTGTGTGATGGGAGACACGTGCTACCTGTCGTCCCAACCAGATGCCAGCTGGCTTCCCAAGGGAGCACCCCCTCACTGCTCGGCAGTTCAGTGTGCGTGTGTGCCTGCTCAGTTGCTCAGTTGTGTCCAATTATATGTGACCCCATGGACTGTAGCCCACTTTCCATGGGATTCTCCAGGCAAGAATACCGGAGTGGGCTGCCGTGCCCTCCTGCAGGGGATCTTCCCGACCCAGGGCTCAAACCCGTGTCTCCTGCACTGATAGGTGGGTTCTTCCCCCTGAGCCACCTGGGAAGCCCTGGCAGCTCAGTAAAAACACCTGAATCAGCTCAGCCAACCTGACCAGACCAAGGCCAGCCACATCTGACCCAGCTGATTTGAGAACTGCTGAGATAAGCTGACTCTGTGGCCTAAAGAAATGATGATTGTTTTCTAATCTTTAATAACGTTTTTCTCCCAGCTTTTCAATTAAAAAAGCAGTACATGCTTTTATAGAACGCTTTGAAAATACATAACACTACTGTTGTCAGGTTGTATTCTTGAGACTTCCCTGGTGGTCAAGTGGTTAAGACTTTCCTTCCAATGCAGGGGTTGCAGGTTTGATCCCTGGGTAGGGAAATAAGATTCTTTGTAATTAACTGTATATGCTCTATTATATTGATGTAAGGGCTTCCCCAGTAACACAGACAGTAAAGACTCTGCCTGCAATGCAGGAGACTTGGGTTCGATCCCTGGGTTGGGATGATCCCAACCCAGAAGGAACGGCTATTCCTTCAGTGAAGAAGGGAATGGCTATTCACTCCAGTATTTGCGTTGATGTAATTTCCTGAAACAGTCCCCTGTGGATGGACATTTGTATTGTTTTACATTTTCCTATCTGAACTAGCATTGTGATGGATATACTTGCAGAAATAGTTTGAGATAGACTTCCTTAGGACAAATTATTTTAAAATGGAAATGCTGAATTAAAGGAAAGCTCTATTTTCAAGGCACTGGACCGCATTGTCTTCTGGTTACATCACAGTGTCTCCATTCATATTCTCAGCAAGTGAGCAAACGCCCACAGTGGTGAGGTCCCTCAGACACACAGCTGTCTGAGTCAGGCCAGTGCTGAGACAGGCCCCAGCGTCAGACACAACCTCACTGCCTTCAGGAAGCAGTCGTGTCTCAGGGAGGCCCTCTGGCTATGTGATCCAGCCCGTACTATGTGTGGGGCCACTCGGCCTCATCCCACAATCACTGAACGCACAGTCCCAGCCTCCTCCTCCAGGAAGCCCTCCTTCACCTGCTCAGCCTGCAGCCATCGCCTCACACCAGCTGCCCCTTTAACCAGCATTTACCGGCTCCGCGTGAGCTCAGTCATGCTTGACCTCGGAAACCAGAGACACTTGACATATTCACAGGTGCCAGGATGACTAGGAGAGGGACCTAGACAAGTGCATGAAGGCAGGACTGTGCTCTGCTCCCAAATGTCTGAAATCTCTCCCCAGAGGAGATGCTGTTGAGTTGGGATGTGAGGGATGGAGGGAGGTTCCTTGGCAGACAGAGAGAGCGGCCGCATAGGGCAGAGTGGGGACGGCCTTCAACCCCACGCTGCCCTCTGACCTTCAGGCAGACACCGTCCAGGGTGGGCATGTTTCTCCAGACCCCGGGGGTGTGGGTGCCCCCTCTACTCACGCCTGGGCTTTGTTCTGTTCCCCCAGCCTCTCCCCGCAAAACGCCCATGGGCTCCCTGACCTCTGCTCGTGTCCGCATGGAGACGATCCAGCTCTGGGCAAGGGGTGCGCTCCTTTCCTCCCCTTTCACGTAACACCTGTCACCACATTCCTGCAGCCCCAGTTGCTCTCTGGTGAAAATAATAGATAAATAAATAATTCTTCACAAAGCTAATTAGCAGAGAGGAAGATGCTAATGTGTTTTGCCAACTGTGTCTCCCCAGCTCGCTGCCGGCAGGCCTGGGGAGGGGGTGGGGGTGGAGGGGCTGGGCTGTCGGGGGGTGGGGTGGCCGTTCCCCCACCGGTCAGCCGCCCCCCTGCCGGCCACGTGGACTCTGCGTTCACAACGCACAACGCACGACACCTTCAGGGGGTGGGCAAGCCTTCGCTGGGACAGAGCCCAGGTCCTGGAGCCACAGACCTGGCGGGTTTCGGCCTCTGCTGTTTCCAGGCCAGGGGACTTCCGAGGCCTCAGTCTTCTCCTCTGCGAGATGGGGTTGCTGAGGATGCTAGTCTCCCCGGGCTGTGGCAAGGCCCGAGGGTGCCAGGTGGTGCGATCTCCATCTTACAGTTGAGAACCCCGAAGCTCATGGGGGTGAAGTGACCTGCCCATGGTCAGCATGCAGGGAGCTAGGATGCCTGGTCCAGTCTTCACAATCTCACGTCGAGCAGTCCTCCAGCCTGACGGGGAGCCACGGCCGCCCCTGCAATAGCCCAGAATCTCAGATCCCACCTCTGACGTGGGACAGCCGAGCCAAACCTCTCCCTCCAGGGCGGACCGCGCATCCTGACCGAGAGAGTTCTGCGTCCAGGAAGCCTATTTCGATCAGCACTGGGGTCTGACAGTGGGGCCCACCACCAGCATCGGGAGGTTCTGGGGGACCCCTGGGTGGGCGATCTTGGCAGGAGGGCGAGGTGGGCTGGTCCCGGCAAGTGGCCTGCAGACCACCATCAGCCTTTCTTCTCCGCCGCCAGGGTTTTATTATCTGGCCGGATGAGCTGGTTCCAGATGTTGCAGCAGGTTCCTAGAGATTTCCTTTGAACATCGTTGTGCACACCTGACACTTCAGTGACTGCTGTGGAATCAGGAATAGCCTGGTGTCTCACGCAGGACCAGGAGGAAACCAAGGCCCAGAGACACAGGCCCTCAATCTTTCACAGCATCAGGGTCTTCTCCAATGCGTCGGCTCTTCTCATCAAATGGCCAAAGTACTGGAACTTCAGCTTCAGTCCTTCCAAAGAATATTCAGGGTTGACCTCCTTTAGGACTGCCTGTTTTGATCTCCTTGCTGTCCAAGGGACTCTCAAGAGTCTTTTCTTGTGTTGAGGTTGCTTTTTTCCCACATCCCACTCCTCCCCAGGCATGGGGCTAAGCTGCCTTTTCCTCCAAAGCTTTTCATCTTGGTTGGTGACACTGCTAACTCAAGGCCTGTTCCCAGACCCTCTCTTTCTTACGTGCCTCCACTATTGGTGCCGGAAATTTAAAAACTCACTTTCCCAGTTTTCTTCAAGCTAAGGATGGCCATTGACTTATAGGTGGAATCTCTGGAAGCTTTGTTTTTCTTGATTTAAGGGAACAGATGTGGCTATGACCACCTCTTCTTCCTGCCATGAAAATGTCTGGAGCTACAGCAGCCATCTTGCAACCATGAAGTTAATGAGCAAATACATTGAGGATGGGGGAGCAAAAAGAAAGAAAGATCCTAGATCTTTAATGACACTCTTGAGATGTTAAACCAGCCCTAGATGGCTCACCTCCAGACTTATCAGGATGTGGGATAATTAAAAACTTTTTTTTATTGTTTAAGTCACTGTTAGGTTTCTACATCTTGCTGCTGAAAGTGTTCCTGAAACAGATAAGGGCAGCCTTTACCACTCCAGTTCCCCAGGCCACGGTCCTAGGAATAAAATCCACCCACTGCCTCACCCTCGACGTCTCACAATCCACCTGGGGATTCCACCTCCTCGATGTCTCTCCTTGTCCTCTCCAAGCTCACTGTTCACAGGTCAGGTTCTCATGCTGCCTGTCTCCTCTCCAGAGACTCGCCCCATGGCAGCCAGAGGGATTGTCCTAAAATGCAGACACTGCACAGAGACTAGTGTCCCTTTTGGCTTCAGAACTTGTCCTGGCTCCCCCTTGCCTCCAGAATAAAACCGAAACTGCTTAGCAAGGTGAACACAGCCCTCACGACTTGGCTCACAAAGTCAGCCATCCCTCACCTTGAGCTTCTTTTAACATTTCCCAAAAGTTACCATCTGGCCATGCACCCCAGGCTCAGCCTCCTCTTTTGTCCCGGCCACAGCCCAGAGACCGGCCCAGACCCGTGGGTCCTTCACACCCTCCACTGGGCCTGCTTCTTTGGCTGTTCACACCATTCTCTCTATTGCTCTTTTATTGACTTGCTTTTTCCTTCCTCCCTTACCAGAAACTCAGTTCCTTGACAACAGGGCTGCATGCTTGGTTCATCCTGTACCCTGGTGCCTGACACGCTGCAGGGCTGTGATAAATGTGTGTGGAGTAAGGAAGTGAATGAGTGAGTGAATGAATGGGGCCAGGCATTCAGGAATCTGGGGAGCTGGCTGCTGGGAGGAGCTGACGTCTGGGGTTTTTGCAGGGAGGAGAGAACAGCAATGACCTCAGACTTTGAAAACCTGCTTAATAACCCGGCTTCCTGGAACCCTGCCCGGTGGCTCTGGGGAGCGGAACACACTCCCACGTGCAGACAGAGCTGAGTCCTTCCTCCCGAAATAAACTGTCTCAAGACACCTGCCACTGGGGAACCATCTTGTCTGGGAATGCTGGAGGAGGTGGCCACCAGTTCGGAGTCCCTTCTGAGGTCCCTCCGAGGCATCCCGCCAGCTTTCTTTCCTCGGGAGGGGAGAACGTCTCAGGGGCTCCCAGGCTGGCACACCAGCCTCCCGTGGGGCGAGGGGGGGGTGTCTCGGTGACGCAAGGCTCTGTCCATCCTGCTGGTGAACACAAGGTGGTCGTGCGGGTTACACAGCCCTCTGTGACACAGCTGCTTGGCCCCCAAGGCTCCCGCGGCGTAAAGAAGGCAAAACAGGGAGTTATGAGACCTGGGGAAATGCAAATTGGAGTCAATTAGCTCTCTTCAGATGAGAGCTGCTCATAGAACATTAACTGTCCTAGCCCTGGCGTGTGTGTGTGTGTGTGTGTGTGAGAGAGAGAGAGAGAGAGAGAGAATGTGTGTGAGAATGTGCATAAGTGTGTGTGTGTGAGAGTATGTGTGTGAGCATGTGTGTGTGAGTTAGCTGTGTATGTGTGAATGTGTATAAGTGTGTGTGTGAGTGTGCGTGAGTGTGTGCACATTCTTGTGTGTATGCATATGCATGTGTGAGTGTATGTCAGTGTGTGTACATGTGTGTATGAGTTTGTGTATGTGTGCATGTGTATGCATGAGTGTGTGCATGAGCATGTGTGTGTGTGTGCATGTGTATGTGTGTGAGCATCTGTGTGTGAGTGTGCATGTGTATGTCAGTGTGTGTGCATGTGTGTATGAGTTTGTGTATGTGTGTGTGCATGTGTATGCATGAGCATGTGTGTGCATGAGCATGTGTGTGTGTGCATGTGTATGTGTGTGAGCATCTGTGTGTGAGTGTGCATGTGTATGCATGTGGTGTGGGTGTGTGCACACTCATGTGTATATGCACATGCATGTGAGTGTATGTCAGTGTGTGCATGTGTGTTTGAGTTTGTATATGTGAGAGTGTGTGAGTGTATGCGTGTGTGTGTGCATGAGCGTGTGTGTGCATGAGTGTTTATGTGCATGAGCATGTGAGTGTGTGTGTATATGTGTGTGTGTGTGTGTGTGTGTGTGTGTTGGGGGTACCTGCTTTCTTACAAGTGGCCGTCTCCCCGTCTAAACAGCCCCCTGGCAGCTCACTGCTTCCCCCTGGGTCCGCACCTCCCTGGGGAGGGGCAGGCCATACCGCATGGTGGGCATGGGAGGAACTCCAGCCATGGCCCAGCAAGCCCAGCACGGCCTCTGTGGGAGCATCGGCGGGGCTGGAGTCCTTCCAGCTGCAGCCGCAGAGGCAATGTGATTTTAGGTTTCATTCAGGAAGCCGCAGTTCCTGAGCTGATGTCTTCAATCAAGTAGATGCCAGTGGCCGCAGAGGCCACGCTGGCTTCCCAGGTGCTGGGCACAGGGACTGTGAGTCACACAAGTGTCAGGATGGTGCTGCCCCCTCGGCTCCCAGCAGCGGGTCCTGAGAGCTGGGGCTGGGCACGGCAGCAGACACGGTGCGTGTCCTGGCACCGGGCAGGACTGGGACGGGTCTGGGAGGTGAGTGGCTGCCATCCCGCTGCTGTTTCCTTCTCAGCTCCATTTATGGAGACCTCTGTCAAGGCCACCCCCACCCCGTCCGGCTCAGGTCTCTCCCCGCCTGCCTCGAGGCCCCTCCTGGCCTGAGCCAGCTCCCTCTCCTGCCCAGACACCAAGCCTCCCTCTTGGGGTCCCCTGACACCCTCTGCTCTCTGCTCCACACTGATGCTAGTCTCTGGAAGGTTTGTGCATGTCACTCGATTTCTAGCTTCTGAATTCTCTCAATGACATCCCACCATTTCAAGAAAAAAAGCCACATCCTTTGCGACCCAGCTCTTGGGTCCGTGCCAGCCTTGGCTCCTGCCCCTCCTGCCGGCCTGCCCCCCAGACCCCCAGACACTCCCGCTCCCATGGGTGGGCCTGTGCGCCCAGCCTGGAGGACTGTCCTGCACTCTTCTCACCATCTGTGACTTTGTGCAAATGTCCGCAGCTTCCTACGCCTCCACCCAGCCTGGACGTCCTCAGCCCGTCTTGCCTGAAGCAGCTCCTGGACGTAGAATCCACCCCACCCATCTGCTGCCTGGCTCCCCTCCTGGCTGGGAGCTTCCTAAAGGCAAACTCCAGCCTTTGGTATCTGTTGATCAGCTTAACTGCTGGAGTGTGCCTTTAGGAAGCACGCACGCGTGTGTGTGTGTGTGTGTGAGTGAGCGGCAAAGGACAGCCTGTGTCTCCCGGGCCCGGTGCTGGAGGCACGGGTGGGAGACAGTGTGGGCCGGGTGGGCAGGAGAGGAGGCCCCAGCATTGGACTGACAGCAGCACTCTCACCCGCGTTTTGCTGTTTGGTTCGGCAACTACACGATGACTTGGAAGTGGGTCTGGTTGGGAGAGGACCCAGCTCTGAAGGCAGCAGGAAACACCACTCTTGCAAGTGCTGGCTCCCCAAAGCGGCTGCCCCAAGCTGCAGAAGTGCCCCCTCTCCCGCCAGAGCAAGCCCGCCCTGGGGCCTGTCTAAGGGGGGCCCTCGGGGGTTGGGGTGGTAGAGGGTTGGGACAGTGGCCAGCGGCATGGAGGGGAGAGGCTGGCTCAGGAATTGACAGAGACCTGGGTGTGAATCCGGACTCCGCCACTAACAAGGTGTATGTAGGTGGAAAACCATGTAACCCTTTGAGCCTCAAGCTTCTGTGTAAAATCAGGCAACGCGGCCGGCGGGGGTTGAGGGATTTAAGGAGGTCAGGGCACAGAGCACCTGCCGTGACGGTCCCTGGGCTGTGGGGGGGTTCGAATCACACAGTGTTGTCACCATGGCGACCCAGGGACTGGACAAATTGGAAGAGGAACAAGAAGACAGGACCCCACTGTGGCAGAGCCACAGGGAAAGCAGGGACTGAGGGTCTCCAGGCTCAGTCACAGGAGGAGGGAATTCCAGTCCTCCTCGAAGCGCCCCCCGCGGGCCCCAGGGCTTCGGCCACGGACAAGAAACCGAGTCTGCACTTGACCCCAGCCTCCCAGGTCCTCCGCTGACCTCACTCTTGCCCTTCTGGCTGCCACGTGGGACCAGAGCCCAGCCCACCCCCCAAGCAGCTGGGGCTGCCACCCGCCCAGCCGGCAGAGGGCAGAGTCGGGCCCCCAGCAGCCCCCAGCCCGGGGGCATGCCCCCCCCCCCAGAGCCAGTGCAGCCTGGCGTGGCCCAAGGCAGCCCTCATGGGGACTGCTTTGTCAGCAGCTCCAGGAATGAATTGAATGCCTCTCTTCGTTCTGGCTGGCATCCATTTCAGTGTTCATCCCTGCTTTTTCATATTAGAAAATAATGGCAATTATGCCCTAAATAATCAATCGTTACAGTTTACGTTTAATTTATGGAGGGCTGGCAGGCCCAGCTCAGCCTGTAACCACAGCTCCATCTCCACCGCCTTCCTCCTCGGGGCCCTCGAGCAGAGGACCATGTGGGGAGGAGAGGGGAGCGGGCCACCCGAGGGGCTCCAGGACTCACCTGAGACGGGTCAGGGACCCAGGCCAGCTGGGAAGAGCAAGGGAGGCAGGGCCTTGCTCAGCCTCCCCCGCCTGCGAGCTGGACTGCCTGCTGGGCCCAGAACCTTGACGAGCTTTGTTTTTGATCCACTTTCTGATTTTGACTCGTTTTTGCTTCTGCCTGATTTCTCTGATCAGGTTCATCAAAACCCGTCCATTTCCCACTCAAAACCTTCCCAGACTCCCCTGCAGCTTCCGGGAGGAGACTCAAGCCTCTGTGCTGAGGTCACCGGGCCATCGCTACTGGGCCAGTGCATGTGTCCGGGGCCTCCCCAGCCCCCACCCTGCTGGCTCATCCCCTCCCAGGTCCGGGCTGCCAACCTCTCTCCCACCAGCCCGTCCTTCCGTCCACGCCCCCTCTGGACTGTGACTGGTGGGGAACATGCCTCCCTGGTCCCCAGAACCCAGTGCAGGCCTGGGCCTTAGCACACCTCAGGGCTGCTGTAAACAGATCACCATCTAAGGCTTGAAACAGCACGGATTTCCTGTCTTACAGTTGTGGGGGCTCCCTGGGCTAGAGTCAAGGTGTGGGCAGGACTGCGGTCCTCTCCAGACACCCTGGGCGGGTACCGCTCCTCACCCTTGCCAGCTTCTGGAGTCGCCTCCCCCGTGCTCACACCCCTTCCTTCATCTTCAGAGTCAGCGGCGGGTCCGCCCTTCACAGCACGTTGCTCTGACCTCCTCTCTGCCTCCCTCTTATGCTTTCAAGAACGCTTGTGATTGCATTGGGCCCCCCCCCAATAATCCAGGACCACCCCCTGCGTGAGGGTGTCTGTGGAGCAACCTTAATGCCACCTGCAGCCTTAACCCCCTCATGCAGTGAGGTGTGTGCTTACTTACAGTTCCAGAGATGAGGACGTGGGCTTTCCTTTCATATGGTAACCTGTGCATTTACTCACAGGTTGCAGAGACGAGGACGTGGGCTCCTCTGTGGAGCCTCTCACAGAGGGACTTCGACAAACGCACGTGGAGCAAAGACAGAGAGTGAAATGAACCTGCAAGCTTCATGGACCACCACCACCCACCGGCAGACGGAGCAGGAGCATGATCCGGGCCTGTTTGTCACTGAAAAGTGCTTCTTTGGGCTCACATGCTCAACAGGTGATCTGCTCAGAGGAGACCGCCGAGGCCGGCTGCCCACTCACAGGGACCGCTGCGCCCTGCCGTCTGCGCCCCAGCATCCACGCCCCAGCGTCTGCACCCCGCCGTCCGCGTGGCCACAGAGGGCGCCTGCCTGCCCGCTTCAGCCCCGCCGCCCACCGCTGCCCCTCCCCACGCACCCCGAACGCACGCGGAGAATCACCTCTCCACTCCCTTCTCTGACACTTTCGATGAACTCTCCCCGTGCAAGTGGGTGGATTCCACCCTGGGAAACCATATATAGACAAACCCGAATTCACCGGGAGAGCCTTCTAGAAGGTGATTACTCGTTGCCAAAGGGCCTGGCACAGGGTATCTTCAGAGAGTGGGTTTCAGGGAGCATTTTAATGCAGGAAGTGTGCTAAACTGCACCCCCCTGAGAGGGTCAGAAGCCGTGCCGGGCGGGCGCTGAACATTCTGCTGTCCACAGGAGCCAACCAGGGAAGCAAGGGGCCTGACGGGCCAGGCCGGGAAGGCGTGCAAACATCATTTTATGCTGGCGACACAAGACGCTTTGCAGCACAGTCCCCAGATCTGTTGGGATGGCTCCTTCTCTCAAGCTGAGACCAAAGTTAAGTTAGTTGACTCCCTGCCACCTCTACGTTTTTCTTCTGAGGGAGAACCCGGGACCTGTTGCTATAGCAACCAACTTATTTTCTGCAAGTGCATTTTAATTTTCATCCAATGTTCCATTGGACAGGAAGTTTCTCCTTCTGGGTGTCTGACTTCCGCAAGCTTGCTCTAAGCCCACAAACCCTTCTTCTCTTCTGCTGCCATAAGGGTTAATGCACATACTTACTCCACAAGGAAAATAGTTTAAAAACAAGGCTTTGGGAGGAGAGAAAAACAAAGTAATTCATTTCCAAGTCTGCTGTTGTGAGATAACAAACTCGTAGGGTTCCGGGAAAAGCTTGTCCGGTAACTGCGGGCTCCTTTTTGCTCCTCCCCTCCCCATATGGCTCAGGGAAGCTAGTCCTTTACCTTTTCTCTCAGTAAATAATCAGCTTTTCTCCTGTGTTTGTGGTGGAGAGTCAGATCTGAACAAAGGAAAGGTGGCCACATGCCACCTGGGGTTGGCTGTGTGTGTGTGTGTGCACGTGTGCACGTGTGGAAAGAACAGAGGTGAAGTGTCACTAGTGAGCTGGGGACAGGAGCCGAGAAGAAGATGCACAAGGAAGGAGAAAGTGCTCAATCGCAGGTGGAGGGTCTGGACAGGCGTTGCCGAGAAGCTGACCCCGAAGTTGAGACCAAGAGTCGATACCCACCAGGAGAAGAAAGAACTTTCTAGACAGAGGTCAAGCCAGGTGTGTGTCGGCGTTGAGCTGGACAAGAGCTTGCTGAGGCCGAGGCAGGAAGGAGACCTGGGCGAGACACAGGGCAGTGGGCAGGCCGTGGTGATGGGGGGGCCTGGCCGGTGTTAGCATCGACCCCAGGCTTGGAAACCTGGGCCTCGGTGTCCAGCAGAGGCACGAGGGCATTGGCAATGTCCAGACCCCTCTGGCTGCCCCACTGTCTGTCTCCCCCTGTCCTCCGGTAAGGACACTTGACTTGAACCAAGGCCTGCCCCTCTCTGGGACCGTCTCATCTCAGATCCTTGGTTGCATCTGCAAAGACCCCTTCTCCTCATAAGGTTGTTAGTTGCCCTCATGGGTCCTAGGGGTGAGAACACAGATGTGCCTTTTTGGGGGGTGGTCACCATTCAACCCACTGGGTCTGTCACCTGAGTCAAGGAGTTAGTACATCACGTTCACTCTGCTTAATCACTCATCTGATACCACCAGTCCAGGGCCAGACACCAGGAAGACCTGGGGAATGCAGTTGGCTGATAGAAGAACCAAGAACCAAAGCCTTTGCTTCTCAACCAGCCTCATTTTCAGTTGGCTTTTAATTCTCCGTCAGTTTCTCTAAAGCGATATTTTGAAACATGTGCAGAACCCAGCATTTCTGTCTGGTAGGACTGACTTGCAGTCAATACACCAGAGAGAATTTGACCAATCAGGGAGACTTCATGTTCACCCGGTTGTTGGAGCCACTCTTCCGCCAGCTCTGAGCCCAGCCTCCAGGCCTCCGGGTCCCACGTCCTTCAGGAAGTGGCTAATCCTTCCGATACCTGCAGTCTAAGGAAGAGACAGGCTGTGGTGGTGAGTTCTCTGCTTCACCTTGGCTGGGCCGAGAGACGGCGGGCCAGCTAGCTGGTGATGGTCTCGGGCTGTCTGGGAGGGCGTTTTCCCAGAGAGGAACGCTCTTGTCAGGAGGTGAGTGGAGACCCGAACTCGTCAGAGCGAGGGGCACCGTCCAATCCGCCGAGGGTCCGAGTAGAACAGGAGGTGGAAAAGGATGAGTCCTCTTTCTCTCTTCCTGATCTGGCACCGTCTCCCACCCTCAGACATCAGAGCTCCTGCTTCTTGGACCTTTGGGCTCAGACAGGTTTTCATCACCAGCTTTCCTGGTTCTCAGCTTCTGGAAGGTGCATGGTGGGTCTGTCTGGCCTCTGTGTTTGTGGGCCAGTTCCCACAGGGCATCTCCTCTGGGACGTATACACGTCTACATCCTCTGTACCCTGCCGCATATACACGTCTGCGTCCTCCGTATCTGCTGCGTATACACGTCTGCGTCCTCCATACCCTGCTGTGTATACATGTCTACGTCCTCCGTATCTGCCGCGTATACACGTCTACGTCCTCCGTATCTGCTGCATATTTATGTCTACGTCCTCGGCATCTGCCGCGTGTACACGTCTGCGTCCTCTGCATCTGCCGCGTATACACATCTACGTCCTCCGTACCTGCCACGTATACATGTCTACATCCTGGGGACAGACCTCTTGTCCCACCTGCCCTGTCCTCTGCAGCCTCCTCCCTCCTCTCCCGACATGCGCAAGGTCCTCACCTGTTGTGACGGCACCAACCATGAACTTAAAGAACATCAGCCACTATGGGGGGATAGTGTCTGCCCAGCCTCCAGGCAGAGGACCCCATGCACATCCAAGTTAATTACAGGCACCAACACTTAGACTTAGAGGATGAGATGGCTGGATGGCATCACCAAGTCAATGGAAATGAGTTTGAGCAAACTCCAGGAGATGGTGAAGGACAGGGAAGCCTGGCATGCTGCAACCCATGGAATCGCAAAAAGTTGGACATGACTGAGCAACTGAACAACACACTTACATTTAGGAACCCACCTGCTCCCAAGAACCTTCTCCCAGCATTTTGTCTTCCAGGGACCCTGCCCAGCCCGGTGGCCGCCCCCTCAGACCGTCCTTCCCTCCAGTGTGAAGAGTCCATCCCCTGTGATCTGAGACAAAGGGAGCCACGCCTCTGCAGTGGGCAAGCGACGCTGCCGGAGGGCAGCAAGAGGGCGTGCGAGGAGCCCAAGGACAAGCGGACCTGAGCAGCAGCTTCTGTTTCCAGGGGCACACGGGGCGGTGTGGCTGGAACCGGGGCGGTGCAGGAGTGAAGCCAAGGGGATCTCCAGACCCGGGAAGGGCCCCTGTCACTGGGGAGGCGTGGCCTGCGGAGGACGCTGCCCGCTCTGGTCCCTCAGCTGAGCCTTCCGGGCGGCGGAGCCCATCCCGGGGCCGCTCCGCCGTGCTGCCCCTCCTCTGCTCCGGCGCCAGCTCCGCCCTCAGTGCCTCGGTCCCCGGGGCCTCTCCACTCTCCTCCCAGGGGCGCCCCGAAGCCACTGCAGCCTGCGCTCCACCTGTAGCGAAGTCCCAAGGCTGAGTTTAGAGGCACGATTATGCGTTATGGAGACGTGGCAGCTTGGCGCTGCCTGTGTTCCGTGGCTTCTGCTGGTGACCCAGGCAGGCCTGGCCCCTCCCCGGAGCCGCAGCCCCGCGGTGCCCGCAGCCCGAACCAGGCCCGGCCCTGGCGGCTCCCGCTGGGGCCTCGGACAAGGTGAGGAATGTTGGTGACCTGCCTCCCCCATCTGTCTGTGGCCGGCACCAAGATGCCCCCAAGGCATCCCAGACAGTGAGTTCCTCTCTCCTTTTTCCCTTTTGCTTTTTTCCAAATATTTATGAAGAGATTTTCCATTTATCCTGACACATCTTCTCCACCGTGGGTGTCGGCTGGGAGGGCTCAGACAACAAACTCCAGAAGGTATTTTCCCCAAAGCAGCATCTGGCTCCATTGGCAAGTGCAGCGGGCAGCCTGCTGGGAACTGGCCTAGGCAGACGGAGGAGGAGCCCAGGGCAGGCGCGGTGGGGCCAGGCTCCTGAGAGCAGGGCCGTCCACTTCCTGATTCCCACAGCACTGAGCCCCCTGTGGGAGCGCCGAGGCATCGTGGGGTCCCCAGCCCCTGTGGGAGCACCCCCTCCTTCCTCTCACTCTTCAAGCCCTCTGCCTTCTGGCAGAGCCCCTCCTCTCTCCCAGGTAAACCATGCAGGTCGGGTGGGGACTGGCAGGATGCTGGAGGGGAGGGAGCTGGCTCGGTCCCCATGTCCCCAGGCCCTCCCATCGCAGGGCCTTCTGGAGTCAGAGCCACGGCTCCCTTGTTCTCCCACCTGCCAGGTGGAAAGGCAGGAAAAGGGCAGGGCAGCGTGACCCACCCCAGGCGAAGGACAGCCTCCTAGAATCTCTCAGATCACACCTGACTGACAGCTGCCTGCCCCGCTGACCCCAGGGCACAGCCGGCCCAGCTGATGACAGGACCGCCCCCCGCCCCCCTTAATTCCCTGTGAGTTACCAGAGACCGAGCCAGGCTGCAGGCGCCAGCGGCGAATTCAGCTGGGAATCAAGCGCTTTCCAGGAGGACTTGGGTCCAAAGCCATCCTGGCCCTGTGCCCTGATCCTTTGCCCGCCTGTGTATTAGGAATCCCTTGGTAGCTCAAAAAATAAGGTGCCCGGAGTGCATCCAGTGGGGTCAGGGCCTCTGGGAATGAGGCCTTCCTTTCTAAAGTCCCCCTAGGCCATTGTCAAGGGTGTTTAGAGCTGAAAAGTACTGCGCTGCAGGAAGAACAAGTTCCTTGGACAGCCAATCCTAGACCAGGACTCAGCTCTCCTATCTGCTAGCTTTGACCGTGAATAAGTTGCCTGAAGCCTCAGTTCATCTCTATAGAATGGGGATGACAATGTCTTTCCTATTACAAAGTGCCCGGCTCAGTAAGTGAGAGCTTGTGTTCACCCTGGCCCATCATGAACCCGCCTTGTGGGATAGAGACTGTTGAACACACAGAGGAGCCCAGCAAGGCAGCAGGTCAGGGGTGAGATGCACAGGGCATCTTCCTGCAGACCTGCCCTGGGCCCGAGGCCGTGAGTGGGCAACTCTGCCACCCGGCAGCACCGCCCCCAAGGTGACCCAGGTGATAGCACTCCCTGCAGGCACAGCACAAGCCCAAAGAAGATGTCTCCCTGAATTGTAAAAGCTCCAGAGCATTCAAAATAGCCCTTCTAGGAAGTCCACTCATTTTCCATCCTGTGTTTGTGTGGAAACGGTCTGGTATCAGATCCACTGGGTAAGGAGGCAGAAGAGAGCACCTGCGAATTCCATCTACTGCCAGGGCGGTTCGGAAGGGGTCCTGAGGGCACAACCCTCAAGCCAAGGAGCAGCTACTGCTGGGCAGACACACCCAAGACCCCAGAGAGTCTTCAGACCACTTCCAGAGGACCCCAGAGGCCTGGCAGCCTCGTGCACCCACACGACAAATGTTACTTCTTAGCTCATGTCATGTGCATCTAGCAGTGACTCTGCTGAGGTCATCCCTGCCCGGCCTGGGTAAGCGGGGCCCCTGACTCGTCTCTGGCGGCAGCTGCACGAGGAGGAGCCGCTCTGTCGCTCGGCAGCGGAGGAGCACTAACCCCGGGGCTGTTCCGGCACCAGCCCGGCACTCTGGCCATGAGATCTTGAAGGGTTCTGGCAAAGGACAGCAAGGACCGTTTTTGGCCGCACAACACAGCATTCCAGACCTCCCAGGACCAGGGATCAAACCCGTGTCCCCTGAATTAGGAGCACAGAGTCTTAACCACTGGACCACCAGGAAAGTCCAGGACAGCAGCGATTTTAACGATGTCTTTGTCACCAGGGAGATCCACGTGCAGAGGTTCCTATGGGGACAGAATCCACATTCAGAGGTTCCTGCAGAGTCCTGCTGAGGAACCCCCAGCATTTCTGGGTTGGGCACATTCACGGGTGATGGTCTACGCCACAAAGAGCATGTAAGTCTGGTGAGGTCTGCGATTGTTGATGCTGCTATGGAGGGACTTAAACCAGATTTTTAGGGAGTACTGACAAACATGATAAAGTCACCACCTAAAGTACATATTTGGGTCAAAATTATCAGTGCAGGTTTTGGAGCCTGACTGCAAGGGACAGCAAAGGGCTCCATCCTGCACAGCCCAGACAGGGTGATCTGCTCCTACGAACCTCTGTCACCGCTTTGGTGAGATGAGACCCACCACAACCTATTGCAAAGTGTTCTGGAGAAGGTCAGATGCATTAATACAAGCTAAGGGCCATGCCTGGTGCTTAGGAAGCTGAGGAATGCTTAGCCTCTGGCCGCATTGTGTCAATGCCGTGTTCTGGCTTCTTTAATCCGAGCAACAACTCCGCGAGGCAGAGGCCTGGTTCCCCATTTTACCAAGGCCCAGAGAGGGACGGCCACCAGCCCCAGGCCATGCAGCTGCAGATGGCAGAGCAGGACTGGAAACCTCCAGTGACCCAACTCCAACAACTTCCCCTTCCCTCTTCAGAGGAAAAGGCCTTGGAGAAAAAGACAGCAGAGACCCATAACAAAGAGAGTGAGAATCGCCAACAGGAGGCAGAGTGCAACATTCAATTGATTTCCATGATTCACAAAGACGTCTGCAGGATAAAACGAGCTCATCCACACGGCGGCAAGCGCAGCTCCAAGGGGGCCAAAGGCAGCCACAGCTCCCAGCCAGCGGGCAGCCTGGAGCTGCAGGGTGCAGGAAATGAAAGCGAGGTGGTGTCAGGAGCCGGAAGCAGCTTGACCGACTCTGAACCACAGTTTCCATTCCACTGCAGCGCTCGACAGCAAAGTTCTGCAGGGAAAGCTGCCTTTCCTTCAAGCTCCCGCACAAGGCTGTTATATTTTAGGAATTAAAAGCTCCACTTTGATAAAAGCACAAATGATCCATGTTCGAAGCAAAATTCACTGTCACTGACCATCTTCCCCACCCACACTGACAAAGGCTTCCGCCTCCTGCTCCTCCTCGCACACTCTCCTTGGAGCTCTTCTCAACCCTTTGAGCTTCGGCTCAGTTTCAGAGGCTGGCTGTGGACAAAGGAACCTCTCAGCCTGTTTGTCGAGTGTTTTGAAAAGAATGTTCTCAGAATAACTGGCTAACTGTCAGCGTGCTGGGCTGGAAGCTTTGGCCAAGTCAGCTTGTTAGTGTCGACGTGCTGACCCATGGGGCTGGTTCCCAAACAGATTCTGGTTGTTAGTGTCAACATGCTGGTCTATGGAGCTGGTTCCTGAACAGGTTCTGGTTGTTAGTATCAATATGCTGATCCATGGGGCTGGCTCCCGAATAGATTCTGGTGAGAAGAGACTGCCTGATGGTATCTAGTTTGAAGACACACAGGTTTGAATAAGCCTGAATGCCCAGGAGGGCAGCAGCCCAGCGCAGGAGCTGGCTCAGAGAAGCCACGGGCCCCACACCAGGGGTGGCCCCTGCCCTCCGCTCTGGCCAGCACCAGCAAGCGTTCGGTGCCGGGGGCAGCAGCGGGAAGGAAGGGGAGGACGGGGGGCCCCTGGGGCTGGTGGCTTCCATCACCTGCCGTCAGCCCAGCTCACCGCCCACCTTCCCGGGAACTGCGGAGTTGTCTTCGCCCCACCTGGGATGCAAGGGGCAGGCCTTTCTTCACCACTCCACGCTGTTGTGACTTTGAACTTGATTTCACCTGGATAACGACAGGAAGGAGGCGGGGAGGAAGCAGATGTACCTAGAGGGCTTTGGAGATCCCGGGGGCTGGGGTGCAGTAAGTAGCTGACAGAGCCTGGCCACACCCCAGGTGGAGCCGGTTCAAAGCGCAGCTGGTTTGCTGACTCTCTGCTTAGCTGGAGGCTTATCTTCTGCATAATTGGGTAAAGATCCGCCTTCCACAGTTGCTGTGATTAAGTGAACTGATGCTCGAATTGAACTGGCACATGGGGGGGAGGGGGCAGCTTCCCACCCTCTGCACTCCTGGGGCCAGCTAGTGTGGAGACAGCGACACGGCTACCTCTCCACTGCCAACCGGAGGCGTCCGGCTCCAGTCACCATGCCTGGGATGGACGCGATCAGCAGATGAAGTGGAATAAACCTAAATACATAAAGCCAAGTACCATTTTCTCCTCTGCCCTCTCTCTCAAAGGATCTTGCTGAAATACTGAAGAAAAAGAAAACGGCACTCTTGCCGAGCACCTAATCTGATGGTGGGGAGGCTGTGGGACACGGATCTGGAGGGATTCTTCTCTGATCCCAGCAGATTGGACGGGCTACCAATAAGCCTCCACACTGAGCCGAGCCCGGGAACCTTCTAAGACTCCTTCCCGACCCTTTGCTAAGAAAACACAAAACCACTCTTTATGTCTATTCATTCACGGTATCTCCCAGGCTCCCCACATCCCCCCATTAAGCTTTGGGAAATCAGCTGAACCATTGCTTGGGGCATGGAAATGAGATATTACAAAAAGCTGCCACACAAGGTCATTATTTCTGGAGGACAGAGGGGAGAACAAAGCTTTTAAGTAAGGCTTTCAGAGCCACTTCTGCAGACCAGCCAGCCGAGGGCACCTCCTTTCCTGCTGCCTGTCCCCTGCCTACAGCCTCCTCCAGCTTAGACGGGCACCTCACACGCAGGGAGCTGCCTACTACTGTATTATTCCTCTCCCAGGGCCGCTGGCTGGCTGCATCACCCTGGAGGTGGGGTTATCAGCCGGTTCTGAGCTCAGTAAAGCTTTGTCTTCATGGCCAAAGTACAGTGAAGAATTGTGTGGTTGTTTTTCAGTCGCTAAGTCATGTCCAACTCTTTGCGACCCCATGGACCACAGCACACCAGGCTTCCCTGTCCTTCGCCATCTCCCGGAGTTTATTCAAACTCATGTCCGTTGAGTTGGTGATGCCATCCAACTATCTCATCCTCTGTTGCCCCCTTCTCCTCCCACCTTCAGTCTTTCCCGGCATCAGGATCTTTTCCAATGAGTCAGTTCTTCTAGTCATGTGGCCAGAGTATTGGCGCTTCAGTTTCAGCATCAGTCCTTCCAATGAATATTAAGGGTTGATTTTCTGAAGACTTGAAGAATTGTGGGGACTACCCAAATGATCTGCTAAGGGGAAAGGCATCACTCTGTTGGAAAAGACAGCTTTGGAGTGGGGTCTACACACCCCTCCACCTGCTCAGCTGTCCAGAGAAGTCACGACGGGTATGATGACTTGTTCCCCCTCCCCCACAGGAAAAGGCATCCCACACAGCTCCGCTGGGAAGACACCAAGCACCCAGCCTCTCTAGAACAAGGTCGGTCCAGAGCCTCCTCCCCAGCAAGTGGAGGACATGCCCCCCTCAGATCTGGAAATGTCACTTGGGAGAAGCTCCAGGGACCGCAGGCAGGAGTTAAATACTGCCATTTAGAGCTCTCTAATCCGGCTGAGCAGAAATTTCCAGATTTAAATTGTGCTCACCCAGGCATGATGAACGGTCTCAGACAGTCTTGAGTTTGCTCCCGTTCCCTTTGCCGGCGGTCAAGTCCTTATTTGACTCCACAGTCTACACTCTTACAATCTCTGGACAAAGCAGGCTTGACAATTGGGTGTCCATGGATAGAAAGGCAAACTGCCAAGCCCCCGCTGGAGTCCACATCCCTCAAGTGAATTAACAGGTAAAAATAACAGTCAAGCAACTCTGGACAAGAACAAAGAGGCCACTTAATGTCCTTGGGAAACTCTGGCCTTGAGGCCATCAGGGTCTGAGCCGGATGTTCCAAGGCATGAACCTCGAGGAGGTCACCGTCTAGAGCTGCAGTTTACATTTGCTGTTATTCTTGCTATTATCCACCACATGGCACTGTGGGAATTTGAGACACAGAGGAGTTAGGTAATTTCCTTGGTGGTCACAAAGAAAGATAGAGAGGGGAACACCCACTACTCAGGCTGTGAGGGTCGCTAAGTGGATGCGATGTACGAGGCTCTTTATTTGACCCTAAAACAACTCTGAAAGGAGGACTGGAGACATGCCTTCCTCCCCCGTGGTTCCAGCTGGTCCAAGGTACCCAGCGAGTCCGTCGTGGAGCCAGGGCGACCTGGCGACAGTCTTGGCTCCTAGACCAGCGCTTTCTCATGTCTTCACACACTCCTCTGAGGGTGGCGGGGTAGGAGCTGGTGTGTCAGGGCTCCAGGGGACTAACCCAGAGGTCGCTGGGTTGGAGGAGGCCCCCATCCATCCCCCCACCTCTGACCTAGGGGGACACTGGGGGAAGCGACTCACCCCAGTCACCGCCCCCCACAGGTCAGATCCGTTTCTCTTTCATTCATTCCTCACGAAGTCCCCAGAGGAAGGCTGAAAGAAGAACGGAACACAGGGGCCGAAGCTGAGCGACCCAGCACATGACCAAGGGTGTCAGTTTCCACACCACGTTTCCTGGATGCCTGCATCCACAGGGCTGCTTTGGGGGCTGCAGGGGGCATGGGTGGGTCCCCCATTCAACCACAGCAATGCCAGCTCTTACCTACAGGGCTAACTGGTGGGAGAACTGGCTTGTTTACACTGGGATGGGCTTCCCTGATAGCTCAGCTGGTAATGAATCTGCCTGCAATGCAGGAGACCCCAGTTCAATTCCTGGGTTGCGAATATCCACTGGAGAAGGGATAGGCTACCCACTCCAGTATTCTTGGGTTTCCCTTGTGGCTCAAACAGTAAAGAATCCACCTGCAATGCGGGAGACCTGGGTTCGATCCTGGTTTGGGAAGATCCCCTGGAGAAGGAAACGGCTCCCCATTTCAGTCTTCTGGCCAGGAGAATTCCATGGACTGTATAGTCCGTGGGGTTGCAAAGAGTCAGACACAGCTGAGCGACTTTCACTTTCCTTTACTTTTCTGTTTTAAGATTTAATTTGAAGCAAAGATTTGCTGCTTTAAAAAAAAAAAAAAGAAGAAGAAGAGAAAGAAGAAGAAAAGAGAGTCTTGAGACCCACCTGTCTGGGAACTTCTGAGAAGAGAACCCAACATTTATCCTTGTGGGTATTAGGGACAGGTCAGTAACCCTCTTCTGGCCCAGAGCAAGTTGTCCCACACCTAGTGCACACCTTCAGACACAACCTAGGCACCAGGTGGTAGGTGGGTGAAAGTGAAATACACATGATGATTCTTGTCCTCTGAGACTTGGAAGAAGCAGAACAAACACCCAAAGGCAGAGAAAGGATCGACAAATGGTAATTAATGCAGTCAGTCTCATCTTGGAATTTCCCCCTATTATTTATACGCTCTATTTTCCCCTATCAGAATGTCATTTTCCAGGGGGCAGGAAATATTTCTTGATCAAACACGTCTCATGTACCTCAGACTGGGGAAAGGCTCCCAGTCTCACCGAAGAGAGACCAGTAATTCCAGCATGGGATAATTAATTTTCTTTGGGTCTTAGAGGTCACGGAAAGTGGAAAAAGAGGGTGAAATCTGCATCTTCCAGGAAGAGAGCTGCTCTCTGTAGACCTTCCTGGGGTCCAGGGCTGCTTCCCACAGGATGCTGGGTAGGGAGCGAAGAGAACCGCATGGGCTCTGGGAGGGAAGGGAGCAGAGGCAGGCTGGACATTCAGACGCTGGCCCCCAAGGGCCTCCTGGAGGAAAGAGTTCTGAGCTGGGTCTTAACGGAGGAGGAGCCTGGCGGGTCCTGGAGAAGGGAGCCTGTCCAGGTTGGAATTCTGCCGGCAGCTAAGGCAATTAAGTGAAGTCAGCAGGGCCCGAGGCAGAGTCTGGCAATGAAGGAAGGAGGTGAGGAAAGCCAGTTAAGCTCGAGTAGAGTGAAAGGGAAAAAGAAATAAAGGTATTGAAGGGGGGAGCTGGGGAGAGAGGGAGCCAGCGGTGGGTGGAGATGTTTGAATCTAGCACAAACGGGGCCCTCTGTCAGAAACTAACGTCCACCACGGCCGCCCCATCCGGCCTCAAACAGGGATCTGGTGTTCCTCTGGAAGGACCTCGGCTGCCACCTCCCTTCTGCCTCAGCCCCCGAGTCGGGTCCTCCAGGCCCTGCCCACTGGTGGATGCAGGAGCCAGCTTGGGGGGTGGGGGATGGGGCGGGAGGACTGGCCCGGGCCTGGCTTGGCGTCTCCCGGCCGCGACCCACGTCTGGTGCTTCTGGAAATCTGACCTGAACGCTCCCACTCCAGCGCTCACGCCTGCACATTCATCGCCAGGTAAAGGCGCGGATATGTGTACGCGAATCGAGGGGTACAGGCGCGCGCGCGCACACTCCCCACTATTAAAGAGTCCCCAGGGCCATTTAAGGAAGATGGGGTGTCCTGGGCTGGGAAAGCGGGGAGACTAGCAACGCCGGTTCCCCGCGCTCCTCCTAGGGACCGGACCGTGGCTCCCTTCGCTCTCGGGATGTGAATGAGCCGGGGAGAGAGGCCGGCGCGAGCGCGGAGAGGCGGGGAGGGGGGCGCGCAGAGCCGGGAGCGCACGCCCGGCGGGGCCGAGGCTCGAGGGGCGGCGCCGAGCGGCGGGGCGCGGGCCGGGAGCGCGGCGGCGGCGGCGGCGCGGAGGGCGCGGGGCGGAGGCGCGGGCCGCGCGGGGAGGGCGGGCCGAGAGGGAGGAGCCCCGGTCGCCGCCGCCAGCCCGCCCGGCGGCCCGCGCAGCCCGCACTCGCCGCCGCGCCTCGGAGTTTGAGCCCCGGCGCAGCCGGAGCGCGCGGCGCGGCGCCGCCCCCCGGGCCTCGGCCCCCAGCCCCGGCGCCCCCGGCGCGGCGCGCAGAGGGAGCAGGGCGGGCGGGCGCGGCGGGCCGGGCCGGCGGGCGGCGGGCTATGAGGCGCCCACCATGGTGCGATGCGACCGCGGGCTGCAGACGCTGCTGACCACGGCCGGAGCCTTCGCCGCCTTCTCGCTCATGGCCATCGCCATCGGCACGGACTACTGGCTCTACTCCAGCGCGCACATCTGCAACGGCACCAACCTGACCATGGACGACGGGCCCCCGCCCCGCCGCACCCGCGGCGACCTCACCCACTCGGGGCTGTGGCGCGTGTGCTGCATCGAAGGTACGGCCGGCCCGGCCCCCCCACCCCGCGCGCGCGCCCGGACACACGCGCGCACACACACACCCGGCTCCGGGCGCCGACCGGGAACGGGTGGGCGCGGCACTGGCTCCGCGAGAGACACAAAGGAGCCAGAGCGAGCGGGCGGGTCCCCTCGCGGCCACGGGGGACCCCCCAACACATGGATCCCACAAACTCTCCACCGGCACACGCACACCCCCTCGCACATTGACACAATGAAACACACAGAAACTCACGCGCGCGCGCGCGCAGCCCGAGACCAGAGCGATCCCGAGGGGCCGCGCCGGGGCCCCCAGGGGAGGTGGCGGCTGGCGAGGGGGCGGGAGGAGGCTGAGGCTGGGGGGAGCGGACGCGAGAGGAGGGGAAGGAGGAGGGGGAGAGGTTGCTTGGCAACCGGTGTCTGTGCGATTGCTATGGGAACTGGCCATCCTGGGGCGGGGCCGGCCGGGGGCGGGGAGCGCGAGGGCCGCTCCGAGATCGCTCCGGGCCCCGCCGAGGGGTGGGAGTGGGGGCTGGGCTCCGAGGGGGTCTGGGAGACCCGGGTCGCTCGAGCCTGATGCCTGCCGAGACCTTGCTCCGCCAAGTACTCTTCCTTGGACCGCTGGCCGCTCCTGCCCGCTCGGTGGGGAGGGGAGTGGAGGGGAGCGTCACCTAGCCCCCCGAGCAGGTCCCGAGGCAGGGGTCTGCAAGCACCCGCGCGGACCAGGGGCGGCCTGGAGGGGCGTGGCCGCCGGGCGGGGCCGGAGGGACGCTACGCTGCGCCCCCAGGAGCGCGGCGGGCAGACTAGTGGGTGTCGTAAGGATGGATGGCTCTGGGGGCCGGGGCTGAGTGCCCCCGGGCAGTGGGGACCGCTCCCTCCGGGGACCCCGCCAATGGCGACGTGCGCCGGAGCAGAGCGCCTCCCGCCGGCCCCGCTGCGGAACTTGCACTAACAGGTGGCCGTCGGGCGGCGGGGTCCCAGCCGGGTTGTGGACTGTCCCCGCTCGGTCTGGGCTTTCAGGTCGGAAAAGGGGTGAGGAGCTGGGGGAGGGTTCCTGCCCACGATCCTCGAACACTCTCCTCTTTCTTCCCCGTAACCTTCCCGTGTGTTCGCTCCGTCCTCGGGGGGTCGGGAAGTTCTCCCAAAGCCCGACTTCTGCCCGCGGACCCAGCCCCTCAGCCCCTGGCGCAGAGTCCCGCCTGGCTGGGTCTTCGCGGAGGAGGCGGAGCTCGGGAAGAGGTGGCCCTTCTGGCTTTGGGGTCGTGGTTGCGGAGGCCGTGTAGAGAAGGGTGGCCAGGTGAGGCGGCCTTGCGCCTCCGCATCCTGCCTGTTCTCTTCTGGAATCCCGCCCTCCTCTCCCGCTTCCTCTGCCCCCCACAGCCGCCCCCCGCCCCAACACACACACACCCTTCCAGCCCAGGCTGCTTTGCCCTTTGAGCCTGAAGCTTATTGCCAGGGCAGAGTGGAGTCTTCTGAGAGCCGGAATGTGCAATCAATAGTTTGGGAAACAGCCCCAGAAAAGCCCCGGAAGGATCTATGGGCTCACGATGACGCCCCCTCTTTTCTTTTGAAAAACATCATTCCTGGGGTGCAGTTGCTCAGATCGCAAACACCTACTCCTGTCATCTGGAGGACGCACCCACGTCACTCCCCGCCACAGCACCTGAGTTAGACACAGAAACAAGGCTGCCGGCCCCCGAGCTCTAACTCACAGGCTCTGCTGGGTGCCCTGTATGTACATGGTCCTGTTAAGTCATCCCCCTGTTGTCACCCACACCCACGCATTGACCCCAGGCCTTCCAGTTTCCCTGTTGAAAACTGGAACTTGCTTCTCCGCGCCGGCAAGCGTGGCCTCTGCAGACTGGCTCGCATGCCTCCTTTATTAATTTCTCATCCTAATTAGGATTGATGCTGCACTTAGCATCTTGCCAGCTGCCTTGAGCCGTTTGCACTCGATGTTCATCAAGAGAGCCCCAAGCTGATCTGGGCAGCTGGCTCCACTGGCAGAGGGAGGGTGGGGTGTTGCCATCTGGGGGACTTTACTGAAAGAGCGGGACTGCCTCTGTTACCTCCAGGAGCTCAGGGGTCCTGGGGGCCAAACCAGCCCACCCCCAAGGGCCAGGACATCCTTGGACCCACTCAGGGCTGGAAGGGCTCGCTCAGGATTCCTCCGTGCGCTCGAATCATCCTGACAGTCCGTCAGCCCTGGCGAAAACTGACAGCTTATCTTCTAAAAGCACTTTGTGGAGTCCAACATCCTCCGCCTCCTGTGACCTCCCCAACACCCTGCCAGTGAGCATTCAGGCTGAGACCCCGCCAGCACTCCCTGGGGACATGGTCTCCTCAATATTTGGCTTGTTTGGGTACACTGCATTATTTCCACCTGCTTTCTAGCAAAGTTCCCCAAAGCGTTACATGGGGAAAAATGAAAAGCTCAACGCTCTAAGCTGAAACTGAAGAATGGCTGCAGCAGGTAGCTAATAAAACACCAGTAGTGACTGTGGGGCCCTGAAGGGTTTGCTGCCACCTCCCAAGCAGCAGGTCAGCATCCTGGTTCTTTCCCAGGGAGCATGTTGTGGGCAGGAGAGCCCCGCCCCCCGTTCCTCAGGCATCCTCGCCGTCTGGCAGGACCACGTGCAGAACACTGCTACCCCCACCTCACCACGCAGACATCCCGTCTCCCGCCCCCTAAAGCCTGGGCTCCCCACGGCCCCGGTAGCAGACAAGCGTCACAGTCCTCTCGTGCACCACACAGCATGCTCATCGCTGCCCTGACGGTGCTCTCTGCAGCAGAGGCGAGCGCCCGCCCTGGGCACTGGGTCGTCTCACTGCAAAGCTCTTCCTACCGTGTCATCCTGCCCTTCTCCAAGCTTCTGCTGGGTTCCCATTAAAAACAGAACCAAGTACCTGCCAGGTGGCACAGTGGTAAAGAATCTGCCTGCCACTGCAGGAGTCATAGGAGATGAGGGTTTGATCCCTGGGTTGGGAAGATCCCCTGGAGAAGGAAATGGCAACCCACTCCAGTATTCTCGCCTGGGAAATGCCATGGGCAGAGGATCCTGGTGGGCTACAGTCCATGGGGTCGTGGAGAGTCAGACACGACTGAGCACACACTTACACTTGACTACCCAGTGGAGGAGCCCAGCTCTGAGACTGGCTTGTGGCAGCATGAAAACATTTGGAAGTGAGAATGTTCACTGATACACAAATTGGGTAACACACACATTGTCTCTTCTCTCTCTTCCCACCATGTTGGGGACCAGCCTGTTCCCTGCACAACCAGCCACCCACTCCCTCTGTCCCCTGGACCTCCACCCTCTTCCTTTTTTGTGTCTCTGCTGACTCTCAGCCCAGCGCTGGGGATGTGGGAAAGGAGTAACAAGTCTTTGGGGGCTTTTCCATAAAGCTACCAGCACCCCACATTTGTTCAGTCTCTAGTGCGTCCTACAATCAGACGAGGTGTAGAAGAGAAACAAGCGCTCTGGAGCGTGTGCGATGAGCTTGGGACAGGGGCAGGGGGGAGCCTCACGTAGACTCAGAGAAGAGGAGACTCTGGTTTCCGAGTGTAGCAGCTCATGTTGGCCAAGTGCCCGCGACCATGCTGAGCTGACGGATGCGGGAGGGACCTGGTCACTGTGGTGCCATCAGGGGAGCTCCGGGCCCAGAATAAAGGTTCCGGCAGAGTTCAGCCTCGGGAGCAGCCCCTGCGTCTGCCAGGTCCCTGTAGAAGGACTGCCCAGCACACCCACAGCACACCTCCAGACGGCAGCCTGGGTGCCTGCTTCGTGTCAGCCTGTCCCGGGCACCTGCTGGGGAGGTGGGGAGACCCTGGGCCCTGCACTCCTTCCCACCCCACCACAGGCAGCACCTCTCACACCAGGGACCCAGACCTCACTCAGGACGCACACCGAGGAAGAGGACGTGTCAGCACCACCCCAGGGCAGGGGCGGGGGTGGCCAGCCAGGGAGGACCACCCAGGGATGACTGCCCTGGGCCCACCACCCAGGCCCACTTCCCCAGAGATGCGCTTCTTGCGTCAGGAACCCTCTCTCGGCGCGTCAGCAGGAAGCCCTGCCTTACACCATGCTCCTGACACGGATCTGCTCAGGGAGGTTTGGATCTGAACACCGTCCTTTCCCCACCCTGCTCCAGGCCGGGAAGCGGCCTGGGTGCTTGTCTGGGTTTGTATCCGTCTTCTCTTGCACTGACTCACGGGCAGCCAGTACCGGGGGTGCGGGCAGAGAACAGGCCTGCCCACAGAGCCCAGCTCACCAGCCGGACCCTGGCCCACGGCGCCTCCTGGTCCCCTCAGGGTTGCTTCTAACAGCCATCACACCAGCCTCTGGGATCTGACATTAGTCTGTGTAACTCCCAGAAACTCTGCAGTGTAAGTCTTCAAGATCTGCCTTTGACGGGGCGGAAGAGAGGGTTAAGATGGCCCCAGCCCCTGGGTGTCAGGGTGCCTGCCCACGTACAGATACGGTTGGGGCTGAACAGGCGGGCCCAACTTTCTACCTGCCGGCGGGGCGGGGGGTGGTGGGGGGACCCTGTGCTTGACCCACACAGACGAGGCCGGCGCTGTTTGAGTCAGCTCGGCTGCTGTCACAGAGTGCGGTCAGCCAAACGGCTCAAACCGCAGGCGTTGTTTCTGGAGGCTGAAGCCCAAGACCACGGTGTGGGCAGTTCGGTTCCTGGTGAGAGCTGCTTCCTACCTCGCTAGCGGCCACCCCTTCCTGTGTCCTCAGGACGGGGAGAGCTCTCTGCTCTGCTCCCTTATCCCAAGGACACTGACCCCCTTGTGGGGACCCCACCCTCACGACCTCATGCATCAGCTCACCTCCCAGAGCCCTACCGCCAAGTTCCACTGAGGGCAGAGCGTCAGCATGGGTCTGGGGAGGACGCAGTCTCTGACGGTGTTCTCTCCTTCTCTGACGGTGTTCTTCCTTCTCTCCCTGCTATGTAGCTGGTTGTTCTTGTTCAGTCCTGTCTGACTGAAGTCAGGGCTCTTTGTGACCCCGTGGACTGCAGCACACCAGGCCTCCCTGTCCTTCACCATCTCCCGGAGCTTGCTCAAACTCATGTCCATTGAGTTGGTGATGCCATCCAACCATCTCGTTCTCCATCACCCTCTTCTCCTCCTACCCTCAGTCTTTCCCGGCATGAGGGTATATTCCAGTGAGTCGTCTCCTCCTGTCAGGTGCCTGTTCTCCAGTCACACAGGGGGCCCTGGCAGCCCTTCTCACATCTGCCTTCCCTTCATGCCCTTCTCTCCATCCTCCTCTGTCCTTCACTCCTTTCACTTTTCTGACAAGAAAAGCCCAGCTGGAACGGGCTGACTTAGAGAAGAGAAGCTGGGGTTCCTGGTGGACCCCAGCCTGGCTTAATGGTCTCACCACAGACCTGGCTTTGGAGGCGCTCCCTGACAGGGGCTTCTGAAAGGTTCAGGAGGAAATGAACCACCCTTTAAAATAAATCTCCAGTGTCCATCCGGATGGCCAGGACTCTGGGGGCTTCTAGGACATAGTAACAGAAGCCCAGAGTAGGAAGTGACCTCAGGTCATCAGATCCAGGGTGTCAGAGAGCCTGGCAGCCTCTGTCCCCTCATCTGGAAGTGGGACCTGATTGATCTGGAACATTCCTCCCACCTTTGGCCTTCTGCCACTCGAGCCCCAGAGAGCCCCGCCCACAGCCTGCAGGTGGAACCAGGCTCCGCATGGCCTAGACCTGAGCCCACAAGAAGCTGGTTCTCCAGGTGGAAAGCCTTCGAGATGACTTAGTTCAGTGGCTCTCAGCACACAGAGGCTTCCCTGGCAGCTCAGATGGTAAAGAAGCTGCCCACAGCGCGGGAGACCCAGGTTCTATCCCTGGGTCAGGAAGATGCCCTGGAAAAGGGCATGGCAGCCCACTCCAGTACTCGTGCCTGGAGAACCCCATGGACAGGGGAGCCTGGTGGGCTACAGTCCGTGGGGTCACAGAGAGTCGGACACGACTGAGCGACTGACACTTGCACTTTCACCACACCTAGAAGGGTGTGTCCCCAGCCTGCCGGGCACACCTGTGTCCAGGCCTTCGTCCGCTCACGCCACCCCTGCTCACAAAGCAGCTGCTGTCGGGAGTGGGAGCTGCCATTCTAACGGGCAGCTGACACTTCCAGGGACTGATGACTGTTTGATGTAAACAGTGTGTGTGCGGGGCTGCGTGCTGGAAGAGGCCGAGGAGGGTGGCCGTTGGTCAAGGGGATGGGAAGGAGCTGTCTGAGAAGGGTTGGAGGGGGCGTTTCCAGGAGGAGACGGGCAAGACTGGGGATGGAGGGGCTGGAGGATCCCCTGAGCCGGCTCATTCTTCGCTGTGAGGCCCTGTGAGTGTGGATGGCTCAGCAGCATCTCTGGCTTGACTGACTGGAAGCCACTTACAGCCCCCACCCACCAAGCGTGAGAACCAAACTGTCTGCAGACTTTGCCAGACGCCTCCTGGGTGCTGGGGAGAGGAGCAGGCAGAGCTGCCCCCCTGGAGACCTCTGCTCCAAGGGAGGCGTCATTTAGGTTCAGGGCAGGAGCATACCTGATGCCCAGTACCTGATAGGAACTCCATTATTTCTCTTCTTCGAGAAAACACTTGGAGTGTCAGTGGAGGGCAGAGAGCATCTCTGCGGGGGGACAGCCCAGCATCCGCTTTAGGTGACTGGAGGTGTGAATGGTACCCGGCCCCATTCCCTTTGATGAGTGATGAATTGCAGGTGGGCCAGTCAACTGCCTGGGGGCATGGCTGGTGTGGCCAGATCCCTCCACTCTGCAAGCAAAGGAGAGTGAGGCGGGAGAGGGAGGGGGCCTTGCTTGAGGCCACACAGCTCCTTAGTGACGGAGTGGGAGCAGAAGCAGGTGGGGGCTGCCTGGTCAGGGCTCTGTCTGCTTAGCCTCCCCCGATGGCTGGCCGGCACCTGGCTGGGCATCCAGCAGGATGAAGGGAACTCACTCCCTCTGGGCCTTTCTCTGCCGTCGTGCCCCTTGGCATCTCAAAGGCCCCTGAGGAGTCAGGATGGGGCTGGGGTCCACCTGACCCGGAGCTCCAGGGTCTTTGCAAAGCAGATGGTGTGTGTGTGTGCTCAGTTGTGTCCGACTCTTTACGACCCCATGGACTGTAGCCCCCCAGGCTCCTCTGTCCATGGGATCCTCCAGGAAAGAATACTGGAGTGGGTTGCCATTTCCTCCTCCAGGGGATCTTCCTGACCCAGGGATCGAACCCACATCTCCTGCGTCTCCTACGTGGGCAGGCAGATTCTTTACCACTGCACCACCTTGCCTTCCCCTTATTTCCTTATTTCCTCAAACTTGGAAGTTTTCCCAGAAAAAATAAGTCACCCAGCCTTTGCAGCTGAGCTGAGTTGCAACCTGGGGCCCCAGGTTGGCTCACTGGCCTCCAGGGTCTAGGAATGGAAGAAGCTGAGCATCCCTGGGATGTTCAGGCCCATGTAGAGTGTGGTGCTGTTTCATCCCCTCTCAGAGGCAGAACCACGCTGAATGGCTTCTGTGAACCATAAAATCAGAATCCAAGGGCCCTCAATTAAGAGCTGAAATAGGGTATAGCACCAAGGCCACACCCAGGGGGTGATGGCAGTTACCCAGGCCACATGTCCCCCCTCCTGTTTCCTGGCGGGCACCAAGGCTGCAGCTGGGAACTCCAGTATCATGCAGTAGGGCCTGGACAGAGAAGGACAGGGGACCGGGAGTGGAAACATCAGGGCAGGAGTCAGGAGACCTGCACCTGTTCCTAGTTCTGCCGGTAACATCTGGACAGGCTTATGTATCCTAACCCTAACTTCCTGGAGCCTCTGATAGCTGGGCTGTCAGGTTGGCAAATGATACCTTTCTTTCCCTCCATGCTCCCTCCATCCTGCCTCCATCCTCCCTCCCTCCTCCTCCCTCCCTCCTCCCCTCCATCCTCCCTCCCTCCTTCCCTCCATCCTCCCTCCCTCCCACCTCCATCCTCCTCCATCCTTCCCTCCATCCTCCATCCTCCCTCCATCCTCCTCCCTCCTCCCTTACTCCTCCCTCCCTCTTCCCCTCCATCCTCCCCATCCTCTCCTCCATCTAACCCTAACCCTCTCTCCCTCCCTCCTCCCCATCCTCACCTCCATCCTCGCCTCCATCCTCCTCTCTCCTCCCCTCCATCCTCCCTCCCTCCTCCCTCCTCCCCCTCCTCCCTCCCTCCTCCCCTCCCCTCTTCCATCCTCCTGCATCCTCCCCTCCATTCTCCATTATCCTCCCTCCCTCCTCCCCTCCCTCCCTCCTCCCCTCCATCCTCCTCCCTCCTCCCCTCCATCCTCCCTCCCTCCCTCCTCCTCCTCCTCCATCCTCCCTCCCCTCCTCCTCCTCCTCTCCTCCCTCCCTCGTCCCCTCCATCCTCCCCATCCTCTCCTCGATCTAACCCTAACCCTCCCTCCTCCCCTCCCTCCTCCCCATCCTCGCCTCCATCCTCCTCTCTCCTCCCCTCCCTCCTCCCCTCCAGCCTCCCCTCCATCCTCCCTCCCTCCTCCCCTCCCTCCTCCCTCCCTCCTCCCCCCCCTCTTCCATCCTCCATTATCCTCCCCTCCATTCTCCATTATCCTCCCTCCTCCTCCTTCCTCCCTCCCCTCCACTCCCTCCTCCCCCCCCTCCCCTCTCTCCATCCTCCCTCCATCCCATTATCCTCCCTCCTCCCCCTCCTCCCCTCCCTCCTCCTCCTCCCTCCATCCCCTCCATCCTCCTCTATCTTTCCCCATCCTCCCCTCCATCCTCCATTATCCTCCATCCTCCATTATCCTCCCTCCTCCTCTCCTCCTCCCCTCCCTCCTCCCTCCATCCCCCCTCCATCCTCCATCACCCTCCATCCTCCATTATCCTCCCTCCTCCTCCCTCCTCCCCCCTCCCCCTCCATCCTCCACTTCCTCCTCCCTCCATCCTCTCTCCTCCCTCCATCATCCCATCCTCCATCCTCCCCTCCATCATCCCATCCTCCCTCATCTCTCCCTCCCTCCATCCTCTCCTCCATTCTCCCTCCTCCCTCCATCCTCCCATCCTCCCCTCCCTCCTCCCCCATCTTCCCCTCCATCCTCCCCTCCATTTTTCCTCCATCATCCCTCCCCTACCTTCCCTCCTCTCTACCTCTGTCTCCCTCTTCCCTCCATTCTCCCTCTTTCCTCCCCCCTCCCTCCAACCTTTTCTTCCTCCTCTTCCTTCTATCCTCTCCTGTCCTCCCCTCCACCCCCCAGGTTGTGTGACTTTCCAATGAGAGGTCACTTGAGGACTGCTCTGCTCCACGGAGGCCCTGCAGAGGGTACAGGATTTCAGGCTCATTTTCCTGGAAACACTTGGCTTGGCCTCTTTTCACCCTGACACTCAGCGAGGACCTGCACGCTGGTGGCAGCCTTGCCCTCGGTTGCGCTCCTGCGTGTTCCCACCTCCAGAGTCAGCTGGCCCCTCTCCCACGCACTCAGCCACTGATTCTCAGGAAGCACTGGTGACCTGCTGTGTGCTCAGCCCAGGGCCGGCCACCGCAGAGACGAGGTCAGACCCCTTCCCTCCCACATTCCTGCCGGGTTCCTTACAGCCCCTAGCTGGCTCCCGCCTCTGTCATTTCTCACCTGGGTTCCCCAAGGAGAGTCCTGACCAGCTCGCCTGCCCCCGCACGAGCCCTTCTCCACACGCAGCCAGGAAGACCTTGTAAGAAAGTAAACCAGGTCACGTCACCCCCAGGTCGATGGCTGTCGATGGGACGACGTCAGGCTCGTTCCCCGCCTGCAAAGCCCCAGGCACCTGACAGGTCCCACAGGGGCTTCGCGGTCAGGAAGACTCAGGGCAGGGGTTGACCCAAGTCGGCGCGATGCCCGATAGGAAGGCTGGGGGTGCAGAGGGAGTCAGAGGGAGCTGCGCTGGCACCCTGCTCTGCCATTTCAGCTCTGTGGCCTTGGGCAAGTTGCTTGGCTTCCCTGAGCCTCCGTTTTCTCATCTGTAAAATGGAGTTACAGCAGTCGACACCCCCAGACAGTGGAGCCATTCCCTAAGATGCAGAACCAGGGAGGACTGCCCCGGGGTGGGGGACGGGAGGCTTCCGGTGGGCGGGTCAGAGGGCTGCCCCTCCCCCACCCCGGGCAGAGGGGCGGGGCCAGGGGGCGGGGCTTCCGCCATCCGTCGCCGCCGGGTGCGGCAGGGGCTGCCCTGTGACAGGACGTCAGGCCGTGACTGCGGACCCAGCGCCTCCGGTTCCGCCGTGGGACAGAGAGCAGTGGGATCTGTGTATTTTCTGAACCAAAGTTCTAGATAGAATAGCAGAGCACAGGCTTTCTCATGTGGTTTTATATGTGTGAGGCGGTATACGAAGTGTTCTTAGATCCTGAAACGCTGGCGCTCTTAGCTTAGGGCGGGCAGAGATGGTGGAGTGGGGGGGCATAGCCCAGAATATTTTACATCAAGACTGGCCTGGAAAGACCCCAAGCCCCAGTAACAGGTCGTCGCCAGCAGAACATTCTTGATCATTTTTGAAGAGGAGAACCCAGATTTTCACTTTGCGTTGGACGCCCCCTCCACCCCCGCCCCCCCAGATTACTGGTGGGAGAAGAGGGGACAGGGGAGCTGGGCTCTGAGGCTGCAGGGAGGCGGCGGCTGGCCTGCGGAGCAGGGGAGGCTGGAGCTGCCACTCGTGTTTCTCCCCTGGCCCCACGAATACGGGGCTGGCACTTCCTCAGAGAGTGAAGAGCGCACCCTGGGCCGTCGTGGGCCCCTGCTGAGGCCTGGACTTGTGCTGGGCTCGGTGGGTACCGCACGGCCCCGGGAGCTTGCTGTCTGGTCCTGGGGACCCGCAGGAGGAGAGGAAGCAGTGAGGACAGAGCGTCAGAACACGCCTGCGCTTCTGCAACGGCCTGTCTCAGGGTCGTCAGGAGGATAGATGGGAAACAGACGGGGCTCTGCACGCACCTGCCTCGCAGTGCAGAGATTTCTAGCATCTGGGTGGCTCCTTGGAAGACGTGCTGGTGGAGGTGAGGGGCGGGGCCCAGAGTGAGTCAGGGTTTGAATCCAACTCTGCCTCCCACTGGCAGTGAGCCCTGTGACCAGCCATTGCCTTCTCTCTGAGCCTCAGTTGCTTTCTCTGTAAAATGCGTACATTAATAACACCTACTGGGCAGATCTGCTGGCAGGAGCTGAGCAGAGGTGTTGGTGCTTGGGTGTGGCCCAACGGGGGGCCCCGTGAGGGTGGGTCTCGAGGAGGGAGCCCGGCTCACCTCCAGCCCCTAGACCACACGGCTAGCTGGGAGGAGACCATGGCTCCCCTGAGACTCCCCAGGGACATCTCAGGACACCCAGGCTTCCTTCCAGGGGCCGGGCAGTCCAGCCAAGGCCGTGTCACCAGCTCGTCTGGCCGTGCGGCAGGAGGGGGACACCCCATGCTTGCTTCCGGCCGATAACAAACCCACATTGAGGGCTGGCTCCCCGGGGCGAGTGTGCCGTCCCCGCTCTCATCCGAGCCCTCACCCGAGACATCCTCTCGCTTCAGCAGTTTGGCATGTCATACAAAGGGGCTCTGATTTTTCCTGATGTCCAACTCCTCTTGCATGAAAAATAGCTTTTGTTATCTTTCTGCCCACGGATTCCTGCCTGTGAGTCAAGGCCAGATGCCTGGGGCTGGAGAGTCCCCATGGGCTTAACCATTTGGAGGGTCTTCCCTCTCCCACCTTGGGGGCCCCTTGTCCCTGTGGCCGTGGCCCTGGTGGTCTGCTTCTTGGGGCGTTGCCTGCCCGGCCTGCCCCCCGCTGCCGGCCAGCACCCCCTCCCACTCGGCGTCCATCTGTGATGTGGCCCCAGGTCCTTGTTTGGGCTCCTTCACCCCCACTGTCCCCCCATCACCCCGTCCTCCAAACCCAGCTCCTTGGTTCCTGCCCATCTCCCAGCCCATCCTCCCCCACCCCCACCCGGTTCCCTTTCTTTCTTTCTAACTTGTATTTCTAATTATTTCTCCCTTTCCCTCTCTTGTCTGCCATATTTAAAGCTTACAAGCCCTCTCCCTCTTCCTGTTCAAGGCAGTCTTTTGAAAGTTCTTGAGACATTCACTAGATAAAAATGTATTCTTTTAACTCTGTGATTATTAGGAGGGCTATTAAACATGAGGAGAACTCTATTAAATAGCAAATTGAGTGAGTCAAAAACCCACAGATAGGAGGCCTCTAAAGGTCATCTGTGCAAATAGATGTGAGTGTGGCTCTTGCTGTTCTGTGAGGCCTGAAAAGAATCTTGGGAAAAAATTCATCAGAATTTTTTTTTAATGATGATCATGGAAACTCTGAGTGGTTTATCTTATCTCCTTCTGTCTTTTTCTGATTTTCTACCATGTTGGGAGTGAGGTACATAAACATGACACAATTTTACGAAGCCCCGGGCCAGTCTGCAGCCAGCGGGCAGGTGGACGCCCCGTGGGCTCCCAGACACCCAGGGCATCTGCTTTCTCTCTTCGGAAGTGCATCCAGGAACAGTCCCAGGCGGCGTGCCAGTCACCTTGTGTCAGTGTTTTATCCCAGGTGACCCCTGACTTATAACCAAATTGATTCCTGGATGAAAGCCTTTCTGAGCCATCTACCATCAAATCTTTATTTCCTATAAGCACAATTTGCACACTGGGTTTCCATTCCTAGAAATCCACCTCACATAATAAAAGTGCCCAAAGTGACCACAACAGTAAGTGAAAGGCAAGTAAACCCAGATGGATGCTCGTACAAACTTTTGTTGCATAGGTAAAACCAAGTCCTTAATATAAAACCTCTACCATGAAATCTTCCTTTGGAGGCACTTTCCTGCCTGAGCCAGACTGGCCAAAGTTTCTTTAAATATGAATCCAATGAAGTTTGAACAGAAGATGCTTGCTTTTTGTTTTTCTCCCTGAAAAATCACCCCGTGGCAAGTTTAAGCATGCTTCGTTGCACCAAAAAAAAAAAAAAATCCTCAAATGCTTTAAAATAAAAAATTCTTCTGTCTCAACTTTTTTCCATTGCCAATTCCATTAGTGTAAATTCTTTAGAAAAGGTCTTTGCCTGGGGGTCTTGCAGGGAAGGCGGAGTCCACTCTGACCTGTGCCGCCTCCATTCCACTCCCCCACACCCTGCTCTTTATGTCAGTGCGGCCACCGACCCACCAAATGCCAGTCGATGCTGGGGTATCAGCTTCCAGGGGCCCCCATTGCCAAGTTAATGATCCTCACTGCTCATTAACGGGAGAAGCAGATGGCAACCCACTCCAGTATTCTTACCTGCAGGATCCCATGGACAGAAGAACCTTGCGGCTACAGTCCATGGAATCACAAAGAGTCGGGCATGGAACACACTGCTCATTAACGCGGCTCTTAGCCATGAGCGGCCGTTGTGGTTAGGATAAAAATGCCAGTGGACAGTAGGCAGAGAGTGAGGTGCATGTCCAGCCATCTGCTGGCCGAGATGGCCAGTACTTGAGCTAGTTATTTCTCAAATCTCATCAGCATCTCTGGGCCTTTCATGATGATGCCTGTTCCTCCTTGTTCAGTCTTTCCTGGAGCTGAAAACAAAGCGCTCATCTTCAGTCTTAAAAGCCCTCATCCTCTCAGAAGGCGCGTGTAGGCCCGCCTTCTATCTCCGCATCCCTGGAGGATGGGGAAGGAAATCGACCTGGTTTTCTTGTGTCTTTAAATGGGGTGCTTTCTCTAGCTCATTTCTGGCTATCAATCAACAAGCCTTTGGAATGTGCCCGCCGGTGCAGAGTGCTCTGCGAGGTGCTGGGGCCCAAAGACACGTAGGAGACCCTCCCCTTATGGAGGTAGAATGCCGAGACGCCAGCGAGCAGGACGGCGGCCGGGCCAGCCCTGCTCAGTCCTAACAGCGCACTTGTGCCCCCCGCCCCCCGCGTGTCCATCCCACACCCTCCAGCTCGCTTCTCTGTGTAAGAGCCAAAGCACGAATACTTTCAGATAAGAGCAGAAACCTGCTGGGCACTCACGGTGCCCCGAGCATGCCATGTATCATCTCAAGGACTCTCCGTGTGTTATCTCAGCCTCATCACAGCCATGGTTTCATTCAACTAATTATTTGTCAAGCAGTTATAGCTTGAGCTATTACTTATGTGGCCTTTACTGTGTGCCAGGAACGGTCCCCAGCACGAGATGGACAGATGCACAGACTGGTGTAGTTAGTCCTCGGCACCCATGAGTGAGTTGCTGTCCCTGCTTCCATTGTACTCATGAGGAAACTGAGGAACAGAGAGGTTGAGCAACTGCGTTGAAGCCACAGAGCCAGCAGGTGTTGACATCAGGATTCAGGTCCTGCAGTTTAGCCCCAGGCTCCTCTCCTCATCACTGAGCTGTGACCTCCGATGTCTCTCATGTGTAGGTGGTTCGCGTGGTCCGTTTTGTCCATGTGGCCGCACTCAGATACAGCCCCTTGGGCAGGGGGGAGGCCGAGGTGGGCTTCCCAGGAGGGACACGGCCAGCGCGTGGAGCCCAGGCTCTGCTCCCACCCGTCCCCAGCTTCTTCTCCTGCCTGGAGCTCACAGCCCCATTGCCGCTGCACGTGGGGAGAGACTGCGGGGGGCTTGGGGTCTGGTAAAGACCCCAGACCTGCTGCAGCAACTCTGGGACGCAGGGCCCACGCTGACGCTGCTGGGGCCAGGGGGGTGACAGGTGGGGTGTGAAGGCGGAGTGAGACCATCCCCCCGGTGCAGCCCGTGAGTGCCGGCTGCTGGCTGTGGGCCAGGCTGGCACGGCGGGCTTCTCGGAAGAGGTGGGCACAGCATCGTGACAGAACAGAGCACGATGCTGGGCCCTGGGTCTGACTCATGCAGCCCGGAAAGGAATGATTCAGCTGTCAGACTGAGGGTGGCTCTTAAGATGGGGCGCTCTCCTCAAAGAAGGTGGAAATTGTTCTGCTCAAGACAGCTCCCCGGCGGAGGCAGTAACGTGCACTTCAAACCCTGGAACCCACGTGCGCGGTGGGGGCCTCCTGCCAGCCCGCGTTCACACCCGGATTGCGATGGTTGGCGTTCACGTGGTGACTCCCGGCTCACAAAAGGCAGATGGAGAAGCAGAGTCTGACCCCGTCTGCCTCATTCACGTCAAGATCACGTGCAGGAGAACTCACCCTGGGTGAGCCAGGTCGGCACATGGCTCCCTTTGTGGAGCTGACGGAGGCGGGGAGCCTCCAGGGTGTGGACACAGTCTGCACCTCGGGCTGGGGGTGGTCACACAGGTGTGGACATACACGCCCGTCAGGCTGCTCTTAGTGTTCCTCTCTGTGTTATCCTCAGTAAACACAGAAAGCAGACGGCTTCAGGTCTGGGGTGGCAGGGACCCTCAGGTCCTCACCCTCCCTCTCCTGCCTCCATCGCTCCCCATCTGCTGGCCTGTGTTTTCTTCAGTTCTTGTTCAGCCAGCAAACACTTGTTGGGAATGAGTGTGTTTACAGTGCTCAGCTCAAGGACACGAGGATTCATTCATTCATTCGGCTGTTATTTTGGCACCTGGCCTTGTGGGAATCTGCTCAACCTGCTAAGTGAAAACACCTTCCAATAGAGAGCCAGGTCCTCCCACTGTCCTGCCTGAGGGCACAGCCTCTCCCGGGACCCTCACACGGCTCGGGGACCTCCTCCCTCTCGCCGGCCGCTGTGCCTCTGAGAGGCTGTTTCGCCTCTGCCCGGGGGGCTCTGCCCGGGGGGCCCTACCGAGGTGGGCTCGTGCCTGGGGGTGGTCTGCCAGGGGGACTCTGCCCGAGGGGCTTGTGCCGCCAGCCCTTGTCCTGCCCATCTGCCCCCCGAAGCTCCACCGGTATGTTTTCAAGTTTCTATTCAAATCCAGCAAATGTTCATTGAGAATTGAAAAACCAGCCCCCCAGACTGAGTCATGGGCACACAGAGATTCATTTATTTATTCATTTAACAAACATTTATCGAGTGCCTGCCGCTGACCAGGCAGCCTTCGAGGTGGTGGGGAAACTTTCGTTCCCAGCAGTGAATAAATAAAACAGACAACAACTCACGCGGTGTTTGTACTGTCCCAGGGGAGACACACAGTCATCAGGAAAAACCCGGAGCATCAGGGTGAAGGCTGCGATGACAGTGGCTGCGGGGAGGCCTGGACAAGGCCAGGAGGCCAGTCTCGTGGAGGCCTCGGAGAGCATGTCAGGCAGAGGAAATAGCAGGTGTCAGCCCCTCGAGAGTCTGTCCGGGGCCTGACCGGCTGAGTGGGGAGTGGAAGATGAGGGTGAGAGAGGGGACTGTGGCCACTGGTGAGGACTTGGCCCTCTGCTCTGCGGGAGGAGCCCTGGGCGGCTTGGAGCTTTCACCAGGGTTCCAAAAATGTCCCTCTGGCTACCGTGTTGAAGAGGGCAGAGCCTGCCCTCAGACAGCTCCTAAGTGGGTGGGGCTCTTCTGGGACACCTCAGTTCAGTTCAGTTCAGTCGCTCAGTTGTGTCCAACTCTTTGCCACGCCATGGACTGCAGCACGCCAGGCATCCCTGTCCATCACCAAGTCCCAGAGCTTACTCAAACTCGTGTCCATTGAGTCGGTGATGCCATCCATCCATCTCACCCTCTGTCGTCCCCTTCTCCTCCCACCTTCAATCTTTCCCAGCATCAGGGTCTTTTCCAATGAGTCAGTTCTTCACATCAGGTGACCAAAGTATTGGAGTTTCAGCTTCAGCATCAGTCCCTCTAATGAATATTCAGGACTGATTTCCCTTAGGATTGACTGGTTAGATCTCCTTGCAGTCCAAGGGACTCTCAAGAGTCTTCTCTAACACCACAGTGGAAAAGCATCAATTCTTTGCTGTTCAGCTTTCTATAAAGAAAGCTCTCACATCCATACATGACTACTAGAAAAACTATAGCTTTGACTAGATGGACCTTTGCTGCCAAAAAAAAGTCTCTGCTTTTTAGTATGCTGTCTAGGTTGGTCATAACTTTTCTTCCAAGGAGCAAGTGTCTTTTAATTTCATGGCCACAGTCACCATCCATAGTAATTTTGGAGCCCCTAAAAATAAAGTCTCACTGTTTCCATTGTTTCCCCATCTATTTGCCGTGAAGTGATGGGACCAGAAGACATGATTTTAGTTTTCTGAATGTTGAGTTTTAAGCCAGCTTTTTCACTCTCCTCTTTCACTTTCATCAAGAGGCTCTTTAGTTCTTCTTTGCTTTCTGCCAAAAGGGTGGTGTCATCTGCATATCTGAGGTTATTGATATTTCTCCCAGCAATCTTGATTCCAGCTTGTGCTTCATCCAGCCCAGCATTTTTCATGATGTACTCTGCATAGAAGTTAAATAAGCAGGGTGACAATATACAGCCTTGATGTACTCCTTTCTCTATTTGGAACCAGTCTGTTGTTCCATGTCTAGTTCTAACTATTGCTTCCTGACCTGCATACAGATTTCTCAGGAGGCAGGTCAGGTGGTCTGGTATTCCCATCTCTTTACAAATATTCCACAGTTTGTTGTGATCCACACACTAGTTGACATAGTCAATAAAGCAGAAGTAGATGTTTTTCTGGAACTCTCAATGATCCAGCGAATGTTGGCAATTTGATCTCTGGTTCCTCTGCCTTTTCTAAATCCAACTTGAATATCTGGAAGTTCATGGTTCATGTACTGTTGAAGCCTGGCTTGGAGAATTTTGAGCATTACTTTGCTAGTGTGTGAGATGGGTACAATTGTGCGGTAGTGTGAGCATTCTTTGGCATTGCCTTTGTTTGGGATTGGAATGAAAACTGACCTTTTCCAGTCCTGTAGCCACTGCTGCATTTTCCAAATTTGCTGGCATATTGAGTACAGCACTTTCACAACATCATCTTTTAGGATTTGAAATAGCTCAACTGGAATTCCATCACCTCCACTAGCTTTGTTTGTAGTGATGCTTCCTAAGGCCCACTCAACTTTGAATTCTAGGATGTCTGGCTCTAGGTGAGTGATTACACCATTGTGATTATCCAGGTCGTGAAGATCTTTTTTGTATAGTTCTTCTGTGTATTCTTGCTACCTCTTCTTAATATCTTCTGCTTCTGTTAGGTCCATACCATTTCTGTCCTTTATTGAGCCCATCTTTGCATGAAATGTTCCCTTGGTATCTCTAGTTTCCTTGAAGAGATCTCTAGTCTTGCCCATTCTATTGTTTTCCTCTATTTCTTTGCATTGATCACCGAGGAAGGCTTTATCTCTCCTTGCTATTCTTTGGAACTCTGCATTCAAATGGAAATATCTTTCCTTTTCTCCTTTGCCTTTCACATCTCTTCTTTACACAGCTATTTGTAAGACCTCCTTACACAACCATTTTGCCTTTTTGCATTTCTTTTTCATGAGGATGATCTTGATCACTGCCTCCTGTACAATGTCATGAACCTCCTGTAGTTCTTCAGGCACTACAGATCTAATCAGTAGATCTATCAGATCTAATCCCCTGAATCTATTTGTCACTTCCTCTGTATAATCGTAAGGGATTTGATTTAGGCCATACCTGAATGGTCTAGTGGTTTTCCCTACTTTCTTCAATTTCAGTCTGAGTTTGGCAATAAGGAGTTCATGATCTGAGCCACAGTCAGCTCCCGGTCTTTTTTTTTTTTTTTGCTGACCGTATAGAGCTTCTCCGTCTTTGGCTGCAAAGAATAGAATCAATCTGATTTCGGTATTGACCATCTGGTGATGTCCATCACCAAGAAGACCAACAGTCTTCTTTTTTGTTGTTGGAAGAGGGTGTTTGCTATGACCAGTGCGTTCTCTTGGCAAAACTCTAGTAGCCTTTGCCCTGCTTCATTCTGTACTCCAAGCCCAAATTTGCCTATTACTCCAGGTATCTCTTGACTTCCTGTTTTTGCATTCCAGTCCCCTATAATGAAAAAGACATCTTTTTTGGGTGTTAGTTCTATAAGGTCTTATAGGTCTTCATAGAACCATTTAACTTCAGCTTCTTCAGCATTACTGATCGGGACATAGACTTGGATTACTGTGATATTGAATTGTTTGCCTTGGAAATGAACAGAGATCATTCTGTTGTTTTTAAGATTGCATCCAAGTACTGCATTTAAGACTCTTTTGTTGACTATGATGGCTACTCCACTTCTTCTAAAGGATTCTTGCCCCAGTAGTAGATATACTGCGATCCTTAGTTAAGAGAAACTTGTCATGGTGCTCTTGATTCCACAGAGAAGTCAGGGAAGGCTTCCCAGAGGTGGTGACATTTGCTTTGCATCTTGCAGAACATGCAGGTGTCTCCAGGCAGGGGGTTTGAACATGCAGAGTCACACGTCTTCATTCATTCACATGTTCATTCACTCATCTATTCATTTTTTACTCATTCAGAGGACATTGTATTAAGCACCGGGGTTAAAAAATAGAACCCAGCCCTGATCCTTGAAGAAGTCAGTGTCCAGCAAGGAGAAGGGAGACAGAAGGAAGCCAGATCCATGCCACTTCCCTCAGGAAACGCGACATATGCAGGGCCAAGGAGCTGCCGCTGCCAGGAGCCAGGAGCGGGGTGGGGGGGCCTCCCAGGCACAGGAGTCTTTCTAGACAACAGGTCAGCTGAGCCACTATTGACAGGTGAGCATGAGTCTTTTAAGAAACAGGAGGGAGAAGAGTTCTGGGCAGACAGGGGCCTGGGCACAGGTCTGCGGCCTTGTGCCTCCCACGCCCCTGGTCCCGAGTGGGCACCACGGAGGCACGTGACATAGCGAGTTCTGGAATGCCAAGACATTCGGGTCTGCTGGCACGGGAGGAGGCCCGGGAGCCACAGCGAGGGTCCTTCACACACGCAGGTCAGGGGCTGCACTCAGTCCTCAGCCAGAGTTCCTAGGGCAGGGTTTCACTGTGGGGGAGGCCAGATTCCGCGACTCTACAGCTGAGGACAGGGTGGAGGGAGCCAGGCCGGGGGCCGCAGACCCGTCAGGAAATGCAGGGAGAGGCTAGTCCAGGGGTGAGAAGTCCTGAAGGAGGATGGGGCAGCGGGGGGCAGGTGGGGCCAGGGTAGGGGCAGACAGACCCGTTAATAAACACGGGAAGAGTCCAGACCAGGAGAGCTGAGCCCTGAAGAGGATGGGGTGGAGGAGAGGGCGCAGGTGAGGCCCATCCTGGAGCTGGATGGACGGGGGGGGCCATCACAGGGTGACAGGTGGATGGTGTGTCGCCAAGTGAGAGGGACAGCGGGGCCTGTGAGCTGGACCTTAGGAGCGTGCAGCCTCTTGTACAAAACACCGGCACGTTCACAGAGACAGGAAACCACAGGTCAGTGGTTTCCAGCGGCTGGGAGCAGAGGGGAGTGGATGCGAGGTTTCTGTGCAGAGTGATGGACGTGTTCTGGAATTAGGAGCCAGAGGCTTGGAGAGAGTAGTAACATGCCTGCAGACAGAGCTGAAGTGGGTAAGATGAGATTTGCCCCAAAGCTTGTGTTGTTTCCATGTGGAGTTCACGTGGAGGTTTCTTTCAGACAAGTTATTTAAGATCTCTGAGCCTCATTTTCCTCATCTACAGAATGGACTCAATAATCAACCCCATCTCTACCCTTGTGAGAATTCATGTGACATGTACAAGGGTCGCTGGTACATTCTAAGTGCTTAATTGTCATCTTTCCTCTGCCGGTCACGGCCCAGAACAACAGAAACCACTGTGTCTTTAGAGGAAAAATAGCAGAGGGAGTTGATGTCAGGTGACAGAAGAGCCAAGGCACCAACGAGGACCCCTGGGACACCCCGGGGTGAGAAACTACAGAGAGGCCCAGCCACCCATGCGGTGGAGAGAAAGCCGGAGGGCATGGAGTCACCAGAGGCCAGGCAGAAGCAGACTGGCAACGCCTGAGGCGTGTGCCTCATGGGCGTACCTCCCTACTGTGTGCACGGGGCACTTGCAACTGCACACAGTAGGGCCACAGAGCCACAGGCCAGGCCCGACTGGACACAGCCTGACCATGTGAGTCCCTGCATCCCAGCATCTGGAGCCGTGGGTCAGCGTGTGGACGGCGTCTGCCTGCAGCCCGTCCCGGGCCCTCGCGGCAATGGAAGTGCCACCCTGGGTGCAGGCCCAGGGCTCAGAGCCGCCTTCACAGGCCTGTGACGTGGCCAGGCTGGTCATCTGAGCCGCTGGACGGGTGCGACCTGCTCCTGTGAACTGCCCTCTGGGCAAGAGGACGTGCAGCTGTGGAAAGGGGAGAAGGTGGCTAGAGCCTGCAGCCTGGTTTCCCTTTGAAGTGAGGAGGCAGTCTTTCTGTTTCCCTCAGAAGCCCAGCTCCCCCGGCAGAGATTCTGCCGCAGCCGCCTGTTGACTTCAAAGGTCAGCCGGGCCTCCTGCGAGCCCGCCGCTGGCCCCTGGCCTCCCATCACCGCTGCGACGGGCTCTTCCTCCTGCCGCAGGCAGTACAGGACCGCTCGCGGCCTCCACTGCTCTCCAGGTCCCCAGGGTGGGAGCGGGGGCCTCATGGGGATCTTCAGCTCTCAGGACAGAATGTTCTAGAAAGTCCTGGGTGGAGGCTTCCTGTTTCTGGCTCTGTCTCCTGGAAAGCACTGGCAAGGCAGGAGATGAGAAGAAAAGAGGACGACATTAAGGGATTCTTTTCCTCCCAACACCTGTCAGCCCCGGGCGTGAGATGAGCTAAATTTGTGTCCCCAAAAAATAGATGGAAAGCGTCCTAACCCTGGTACCTGTAGGTGAGTCCTTATTTAGAAATAGGGTCCTTTAAGATGTCATCAAGTTAAGATGAGGTCATAACTGGGATGGGCTTTAAGGTAACAGACTGGATTCTTAGAGGACGAGAAGAGACACACAGGGTGAAGACCGCGTGGTCGGAGGCTGTGGTTGGGGTGACACAGCTGACAGCCCAGGGGCAGAGCAGATTGCTGGCAAACACCGGACGCTACAGAAAGTCATGGAACAGCTTCTTCTCTGATCCTTCAGAGGGCAGGGCCCTGCCAACACTTTGATTTTGGACTTCTAGCTTGTTGTTCAGTCACTCAGTCATGTCCAACTCTTTTTGACCCCATGGACTGCAGCATGCCAGGCTTCCCTGTCCTTCACCATCTCCCGGAGATTGCTCAAACTCATGTCCTTCGAGTCAGTGATGCCATGCAACCATCTCATCCTCCGTTGCCCCCTTCTCCTCCCACCTTCAATTCTGGGCGGGCAGGAGAACACATGTCTGTTGTTTTAATCCCAGCCTGTGGTGCTTTGTTACGCAGCCCTAGGAAATCAACACAGGGAAGATCATGCAGCCCTGCAGATGGCAGATGGCTGTGATACGCTCCCTATGTACAGATGAGCTCCATCCCAAGAGCACGCTTGTAAGTCCAATTTGTTCGTTAGTCCAACAAAGTTTGCTTAGGTACCCAACTCACACAGTCGGCTATATAGTACTGTACTGTAATAGGCTTATAGTACTTCTCTACTACTTAAATAATACACACGTAAAAACAAACACACAAAATAAAAGCATCTCTAATCTTACACAGCACCTTGAGAAGTACAGTCGTGCAGTACGACAGCAGGCTTACAGGGGCTGGCATGCCCATCTGCATCTGTGAAAGTTCACGACTTGAACTTGAAGGTTAGTTTGTAGGGGACGTACGGTACCAAATTAACCAGCCTCCTGAAACGTTGCCCAAGTTACTCACCAAAAGTGGTAACCTCGAATAAAAGACGCAATTTGTTAGCAACTGTGTGTTGAGAGCTCGCCACGTGGGCTGTGGTGTCTCACGGAGCCTTCCACCAGCCCTGCAAGGATGGTACCAGCATGAACCCCATTTGAAACTGAGGAAACGAGTCTCAGGAAATGAGATAATTTCCCCAAGGTGACTGGACTACTGAAAGATGAGACATGTATTTGTCTTCTGTGTGCCAGCATGCATGTGTGCTAAGTCACTCCAGTTGTGTCCAACTCTTTATGACCCCAGGGACTATAGCCCGCCAGGCTCCTCTGTCCATGGGATTCTCCAGGCAAGAACACTGGAGTGGGTTGCTATGCCCTCCTCCAGGAGCTCTTCCCAACCCAGGGACTGAACCCACACCTCTTATCCACACCTCTTGTGTCTCCTGCATATGCAGGCAAGTTCTACCATTAGGGCCACCTGGGAAGCCCTTGTTTCCTCTGCTTCTTAACAAATTAGCATGAGTTCAGCGACTTAAAACAAGCGGACCATCTCACAGTGTCCCTGGACGGGGAGTCTGGCCCGCTCAGCGGGATCCTCCCCTCGGGTCTCCCAAGGTTGTGAGCCAGGTGTCTGCAGGCTGGATGCTTCCCTGGGGCGGGGTCCTCTCCCAGCTCACTGGTTGTTGGCAGAATTTGTGTCTGGCGGGTGTGTGACTGAGGCCGTTCTCTTGCGAGCCATCATCCAGAGACAGCCACCGTTCTTCACCACACAGCCCCATGGCGGCTCACAGGAGGCGGTCGGCTTTCTTCCAGGTCAGCAGGGGTGTCTCCCTGACTTCTCCCCCTCCACCCTGCCCTGGTGCAGTCTTATATAACACAACCCAGCCAGCCTGTTCTCAGGGGCCGCCCACATTCAAGGGGAGCACATCGAGGGTGGGACTCTGCTACCAAGTTCAGGTGAACTTGACTTGGAGACCAACGTGAACTTGGGCCTGGGCTCTGTTCCTGACACGGGGGCAACCGTGGGACATTTCCTCCTGCACCCTTTAAATCTGACCCTCCTCATTTATGATAGCAGGATGGTAATGCTAGACTCCAGGGGTGCTCTGAGGTTTAGATCTGTGGAATCGTCAAGCACACGCAGTTGCTAGGAGCTCGGTGAATGGCAGCTCCCTCCCCCCTCTTCGCCAGGGTGTCTCCTTCACACAGGAAAACACCGGGTTGGGGTGGGCAGAGCACGTGGAAGACTCCTAGCCTTGGAGCAGGAAGGCCCGGGTGTCGCTTGGGTCTGCTGCCCCTCCCCTGCTCCCAGGCCCTAAGACTCCCTCGCGTTTCCTGTGGAAAGAGAAGCTGAAATGAGACCCCAAAAGAAGCCGCCACCTTGGGAAGGCCTTGCTCTCTGCACAGTGTGAGGCCAGATCCCACGGGGATGGGCGTCGGTGGGGTCGGGGGCGGGGAGTGCGGAAGGGGGCGGGGCAGGCAGTGGGGGGCGGGGCAGGCAGTGGGAGGCGGGGCGGGCAGTGGGCGGGGCCGGGGAGGGCAGTGGGCGGGGCGGGCAGTGGGCGGGGCCGTGGAGGGCAGTGGGCGGTGCATGGGCGGGGGCGGGGCGGGCAGTGGGCGGGCACAGGCTGTGCATAAGCCTTTTCTCGTGTGGTCACTCCTGTGCCTTCGGCCCCATCCACGCGTTCTCTGTGCTGACCCCAGGAGAGTCCCATATGGACCAGGGATTTCCTGCCTGGACGGGGCACGGACCCCCCACCCCATGCACCCCCCGGGTATTAGCGCCACAGAGGGACTGGCAGCTCCTGCCCTCGTGTGCGGCGATGGCTCCCGGTAAGGCGTCCTGCCATCTGAGGGCCACAACCGCATCCGTTCGGGGCCCTGTCTGGCCTGAGGTGGACGCGAGGGGTCAGGGGTCAGAGGCGCCGAGGAGGTGCGGTCCCGTCTGCCCTGCGTATCCAGCCTCGCCTCCCTGGATGAGGGTCCTCGCGGGGGGTGGGGGGCGGGGTGGTGAGGACCTGCCGCCTGCCCACCCAGCTCCCTCCCTCCTCCAGACTCGCCTGGGAGCTGCCTCCCCTCCGTGCCTCAGCCCCGTTCGTTCATCCGTTCCTCCAGGCGTTGGACCCAGACTGACCCCCCAGGCACAGGGTCTGTCTCTAAAAAGAATGTCCTCCAGCTGCACGAGGGGCCCAGCACACGTCCACCTTCTCAGGAGCCGCCCTACCGTGGGTGGGCGGGGAGGGTCAGACGAGAAGAGCCTGTCTGCACCCTTTGGGGGCATCCCAAGGCTCCAGGAGCCTGACTTGGAGACCACCGGTCTGGCGGGGTTCCTGGGAGGGGCTGCAGTGTTTGCGCTGCTTTCTCCAGAGGAGATCAGCACGAGGTGGGCTTTTCCTGATGCTGAAGAAGCCCGAGGTTCGTGTGCTCCCTTGCACAGGTCCTTCCCAGGCCGGGATTCTAGCTGTGTGTTTGTAGTTTGTGTTCTTTCTCTTTAAGAGGGCCCATCCAATTGCCCAACAAAACCTGGATCTGTCCCAGGGGGCCGCAGATAGAAACGTGACCCAAGCAAATGAATGTCCTCTGGAAGGTGGAATCCCTGTCGGTGTTGGCGCCAGGGGGCCCCTCTGGGAGTGCCCACTCTCCTCTGGAAGGTCTCCCCAAATCAAGCTACATGGGGGAAGGGAAAGGGGCCTCTGACCCTGTAACCTCACTCCCCCGAAACCCCAGACCACAAGCAGATGTCTCCTCACGTGGATTGTGTGTCCTCCCTCTCCGTTGTCTGGCTGACCTTTCCAACGGCTGCTCTGTCCCCATCAGCAGACAGATAGTCCTCTGAACCTGTCGGCCCCCGCCATCCCCAGGGAAGCCCCCGAGGGGACGCCCACCACCATGAGCATCAGCCCCACGTGTCCACAGCTGGCCGGGGATCGCCAGCCCGGGCTTGCCCTGGTCCAGAGAGCTCTCTGCCTGCCTCACAGCCCGGAGGCTGCCTGGCCTGGCTCATGGGGGCCGCACAGCACGTTTCAGGCTCGACATTTGCTGAGCAGTTTCCATCATTTATTAATGAGCGTTGGCAACAGCCCTGTGAATTAGGGCTCAGCGGGAGAGGCTCTGCGAGGTTGGGCAGGCCTGGCCCCTGGCTTCCGGGGCTCAGCATCTGCTCTGTGCTGCTCCTGCCGGCGGGTCACCCCAAACGCCTCTGCACCCAGAGCGAAGTGCGTGCATTTGGGGGCAGAAGGCAGCTTCTCATACCCACCCCCGGGGCTGGGCTGGGCAGGGCTGGGCAGGGCAGGGGCACACCTGTCCATCCCCCTCCCTATCGCCACCCACACACAGGCAGCTGGGCATGTCCTGTCATTCAAGTACAAAAGCCTTTCGTGGTCGGGGCCTGCATGACAAAGTGCCTCTCCTCTTAGAGCAGGCAGTCGTGGAGAAGGCATGCCAGGCCCTTGCCAAGGTCCTCGCCGCTTCCCCTCATCCTCGCCCTTGGAGGGGGCTGGGGTTATCCTGTCTGTTGGGAGCGGAAAACAAGGCACTGAGGGGAAAGCACCTGGCTGAGTATGAACGGTAACAGACTCAGCCGACTGCCAAGTAGGCGACCTGGTGGCCGGGTCATGGTGACTGTGAGCTGGGTGTCGTGTCAGTAAAAAGTGTCAACTTTGGGGCCGCACGTTTGAGTTGAGGTCCTGGCTCCCTCCTCTTGCTCTTCACAGTGCTTCCGGGAGCCTCAGTTTCCTCCTCTGTGAAATGGGAACAAGTAACAAATAAAACAGCGGGGCAGCTGGCCCTCACACCCCACACTTGGCTCCCCTCCCTGCCTTCCTTCTCAGAGCCCCAGGGACAGAGAGTGAGGGAAAGGGTGCTATTTCAGGAAGGGGCTGCTGACGGACCGGGAGGCAGGGCGTTGATATGTGGAGGGCTGGGACATTCTCCCCGGGTTATCCAGAGATTCACAGCCTCGTGAGCGCTGGCAGTGAGGGCTGCTTGGGCAAGCATCTGAGACTGCATCTAACATCTTTATTTCTCTTTAACAAATGTCCCCTGGGGCCGATTTCAAATCAAGTTTATTCTGGTATCTAAAGGTATAAAGCCCATAACTCAGAGGCATTAGATGTAAAATATTCAGGCCTCCCCGGACAAGGCGCTGGCCGCCGGCCACAGCTGTACTGCTGCCCTGGGTCCCGGCACCTGAACAAGCTTTGTTCTCTGGCTATTACTTGAGGCTGGAGGTGGGTGGCCCGGCTCTGTCCCCAGACGGAGGCGCCAGGGACGTGGTGATCCTGTGTCGGGATCCGGGTCTCACGGGGAGGGATGGCTGAGTGCGTGACCGCAGCCCTGCCACCCGCGGTGTCAGCTGAGAAGTGGGGGCTCTGAGCCCCTGTGCTGGGACCCTGGAGTCCATATCTCTCTGTGGGGGCTGGTGTTGCTTCTGAAACATCGGGACTCTGGCATTTAGGACAGCTGTTGTATGTCGAACGTGGGATCCAGACAGACCTGGGGGGGTTTCCTTTCTCCTGCGGCTCTCACTTCAACCTTTGGTTTTGGAGAGGATTAAAATGGAGCTGGTCTGGCAGCCGGTCACACCGGATCCCAGCCGTGGTTCTCAGAGGGCGGATCTCCAGGCGATTCTCCGCAAGCACAGTTGTATTCATCTCGTTACCTCACGATTCCTGGGGTGACGTGCTGACCATGGGGGTCGGTGACACCAGCGCTGTCACCAACGTCTCGTGAGCAGAGGCCGCGCATGTCCTCTCGGCCTTGTTGTGGGGGTTCTGGGGTCATCGCTGGAGGGGAGGGTGGAGGGCAGTGCAGCCTGGACGCTCTGCCCACCTTCCCTGTGGGCCTGGAACCAGGGGCCAGGAGAGAGCAGTGCCTCCGACCCCCCAACCCCCCAGAAACCCCTCTGGAGACAGAAGTTCATGCAGTCTCACCAACCTGGATCATGGGAGCTGCAGATTAAAAGACAGACAACCCTCAGACCCTCTCTGACTCAGGGACACACAATTAAATACAGGACAGGAAGCCGCACAGGGCATCATGGGTCCTCATGAGGAATGGGAAGCTGGTCCGGGAGGCTTCTTGGAAGGGGTGGCACTGGCCCTGACGATGGGGGGCTCCCTGAAAGCTCCAGGCCGGGGAGGGGCGGGAAGCAGAACATGGTTCGGAAGAGCAGGATGGGAGCCAGGAGCCCAGCTCAGCTCAGCGTCGTTGGGGGACAGCCAGGGTGCAGGGTCTACGGGAAGAGCCCACGGTGGCTGCCAGGCCCAGACCTGGTCCCCGGGGAGGTTGGAAGCCCCATGGCACCCTGGTCAGGGTCCGGAGTCACCAGGTCACCTTCAGGGGAGGCAGCAACAAGGGTGCCAGTTAAGAGAAAGGTCAGATGGGTGCAGAGGGGAGGGTCTGAAGCTCCCTAGGAGGTGAAACTGCTGCAGATCAGCTGACGGAGGAATTACCGGCAGGATGGGGAGGCCAGGAGAGCAGGAACACAGGACAGGCTGGGGGGGGCCGGCGGAGGGGGGTGGAGGGGGGCCCCCGCGGGAGGAGGGCGGGTCCCTGTGGACAGCGGTGTCCACTGCAGCCACAGGCTCAGTCTGCAGTGGAGAAGCTGTGGACCGGCAGTGCTGAGAACCTGGGGAGAGGAGCGCCACCGGGGGCGTTCAGACAGGAAGCGGGACAGCAGTGCCAGTCCCTCCAAGGAGGAGGGGCCCAAGGGAGGGCCCGCAGGGACCGTCTGGGGGTTAGGAACAGGCGGGGCAGGGGAGGCGCAGAAACCAGGAGGACACCACGCGGGGGTGGGGCCACCTCCCTCCACAGTCAGGGCCCAGCGCGCTCCCAGCCGCCCTGCACACAGAGCCACTGCTGGGGACGTCTGTGGGGGCCCCGGGGCGGGGAGTCCTCCCAGCAGGTCTCAGGTGCACCCTCGGGTGCTTTCCTGAGCCCGATGGGCTCTGGGTGTGCGCCCCCACCCCCGCCCCCCAGGCAGCAGCCCGGGGCTGAGCTCACCAGGGGCCAGGCCTGGGGACCCGTCCAGTCCCCTCCCTGCCTCCACTCCGTTTCCAGTTCCTTTCCCTCTCGGGGCTCTGCCTCCCCCACCCCTCCAGAGCCCTCTGCACATGTTTCCAAGAGACACCCCCATCTCCCCCACTTGGGTGCCTGGTCTGGAACAGGCCGGGGAGAAGCAGGTGCTCCTGGAGGCACATCGTTGCCGGGCTGGGCCCCATAGCCCTTGCCTGGGCAGCTGGTTCCTGAGCGTTCGTGTCGTGCAGAGTGTGACGGACGGGGAAGGCTGAGTGGGTTCCGGCTTCGAGAGACGACTGCCAGCTCTGGGCAGCCCTGGGCAAGTCACTAACCACTCAGGGCCTCAGTTTTTCCATCTGTAAAATGGAGCTGACGATAATAGAGCCCCCGCAGGAGAGGGTTTGTAGTGAGGACCAAGTGATAAGTGTTAAGTGATAAGTATTAGCGCTGGTGAGAGCCGCAGTTATCCTGTAACAGGGGCGGTCAGTGTGGGAGCGGCTGCTCATCGACCCTCGAGGGTCACCTCGGCAGACTTTCATCCTTTGGTGTCTCCAAAGTCTGGCAAGAAAGGGGAGCATCTGCAGACTGTCAGGAAGGAGGAGGCTGTGGTTCGAGGCAGTCCAGGGGCGCCCTCCAGGGAGCAGGCTTCAAACAGCTGATCTAGGAAGGGGCTGGTTCCTCCCCTACTCTCAGTGGGCCTGAGACGGAGTGTCGGTGAGAGACTGGAGCCTCCGAGACGAGAGAAGGCTGGGTGATGTCCAGACACTGGCCGCTTCCTCATCAGGTGATGACCAGGGCCGCTTGCCAGCCTCACCCAGCCCCTTGGAGCAGAGTCGCGCTGCGTCCCAGTCTCCAGCCTCTTCTCCTGCTTTGTGTCTCTGCTTCCTGGGGAGGAGCTGCGCTGTGGCTTCCCGGTAACTGTCATCCTCCCCATAAATGGCCTGCTTGGCTCACAAGGAGCACTGCTCCTCTCCGCTCCGTTCCTGGGCTGAGGCTGCAGCATCCCAGCCCACCAAGGCCCCCTTCGCCCCTGCTCCAGCCAGCCCTGCTATGCCCTGGAGGGAGGGAAGCTGGCTTTTACATTTTGTTTTCTTTTTTCTTTTGTATTAAAGCAAAAGCCCTAGGCCTCACTCCAGCCTCCAGGAGGACAGGAAGGGAAGATGAACTGTGCCTGGAATTAAAGGGCCTGGAGCCAGGGAAGGGCATCTGTCCTGGAGCCCAGCTGAGAACAGAGCCGGGCGTGGGCCTAGCCTGTGGAACCAACTGAGGGGACACGGGAGGGCCGCTGAGGGCTAGTGGGCAGGTCCTTGGGGAGTCTGGGCACAGGCCGCCCAGGAAGGCGGCCTGGAGCGGCACATGCGTCCCTAAACCAAGGCTGCTTTCTTGGGGGGGAGGGCTGCAGTCAGTCTGGAGATGGATAAGGTACCCGTGCTCCCCGCGTCACACCAGCATGTGCCCCCAAGTGAGGCTTTCATCCCGGAGCCTAGATTCCAACTGCATCCTGCCCCACTCCAGGGAGGGTCAGCCCTTCCAAAAGCCCATCTGGTGGCTGGCCCAACCCCTCAAGTTCCCCTGACTTGGCGGCCCCACCTCCTGTCTCCTCCCTGCCCTCCACCTCCAGCCACTGCCTGGCGTCGCTGCGCCCCCTGCCCTCTTGCCTCCGAGCCTCCGCTGTGCCATCCGCTCTGCTGGTTCCAGGCTGTGCTCACAACCAACTCCTGCTCATCCTTCGGGGCTCAGCTCGAGTGCCAGCTCCTCGGGCAACTTTCCTGAACAGGTTACAGGCTCCCCCGCACTCGGGTGCCCCGGCAGAGATGCTGGCCCGCTCCCCACCGCAGCCCAGCGCCCGCTGGCCCTCACAGGCCCTCAGAGTGGGGATGCCGCTAGAAGCGAGGGGGCTGGATGGCTGTGGGTCCGGAGATGCTCTGCCAGCACCAGGGCGGGGGTGGGGAGGCTCCTGGGGGTGGGGACTGGTGCTCTCTGGTTCCAAACAGAAAGGAAGTTAACAAAAGTCGAGAAGCTTTTCCTGGAAAGTTGCTGACGTGGACGGGGCACAGGCTGGCCCCGGTGCTCCGGGGGCTGGGGACAGAGGGACAGGGCGCTGCTTAGCCGGGGGCTCAGCATCCCATCTGTGAGCAGCAAATCTACAACTTGGTGTCTCCTGAGTGAGCGCCCTGCCAGCCCCAATTCCAGCAGATGTGGGGGAATTGGAACCTGGAGCTTCATACTACAGGGGCGGGTCTTGAAAACTGAGTTTGAACGCAGTTTCTGGCTGCTGGGAAGAGCTGGTCCCAGCCTGAGGAGACTCAGGGGGTGGACACGCACCCCCTTGGTGTCAGGAGGCCCTGGGGGCCTCCCAGACGCAGGCTGCTCTGCCTCTCTCATCTCCCGTCTCAGAACCGGGAGCGGGCTGGCCCCGAGGGTGGAGCTCTGCTTCTGAGTTGGATCAGACAGGAGCAGGTGGGTGTTCAGTCTTGGGAGCTTACCTGCCTTCTCGAGCCTCAGCTGCCTTGCGTGTAAAATAGGGGCTCCTATTTCAAAGGATAGTTTGAGGTGTAAATGAGACAATGGGGAAGCTTAGCACCGGCTTTGCAGGGAGCCAGCGCCCAGTGGCAGCCAGCCCTTGCCTGTCGGTCCGTCGGTCACGGGACTGAGGGCAGCAGTCATCTGGCCGGGCCTTCTGAGAGTCGGGGCCTTGCGCATTCCAAGCTGCAACGTCGCGGGCACAGGAGGACACAGCGGAGTCCGAGGCCGAGTCCAAGGCCGTCCTGGGAGGGCACGAAGCTGGCCTCCGCCTTCTGATGGGTGGCTGCCAGCACCACAGTTGATTATCGAATCAGCTCACAGGCCACCCCGGGCTCTGGGATGTTTACAGCTGGCATTGCCTCGTGGGAGCCCCTGAACAGCCCTCTGAAGGTTTCCCAGTCACAATCCCCATCCCACAGATGGGGCAAAGGAAGCTCATTGATTACCCAGGACCTGAGACGACGCAGTGAGCGGTGACCTCAGAGCCAGACTCGGCCAGCAGGGTGACTTCAGAGCCTCCCGTCTCTGCGGTGTCTGGCCTCGGGATGATCGAAAGGTCTGGTCTTGACTCATAGCCTCTGTGTGGAGGGCTGCGCTGAGAGGACTTTAGATCGTGATGGGGAGAAAAGCCCGGCGATAGATTCGCAATGTCTGCCGCGGGCTTGGGGGGGGAGGGTTCGGGCACTGTTCACAGCTGGGGTGGTGTCACTGTTGGGGGGATGCTGTCCTCTGTACTGTTTAGCAGCACCCCTGGCCTCCCCCTGCTGCTTGCCAGCAGCACAAGACCCCCTCCCCACCGAGTTCTGACAGGCGAAGCTGTCTCCAGAAAGGCAAACCCTCTCCCGGTTGTGAATGAGCCCCGGAGCGGGCCGCAGGGATGGCCAAACAGCCCTGAACTCGGAGTCCAGAGGCCAGCCGGCCTGTCCCTGCAGAGAGGGGCATCGGGTTCTTCGTGTGGGAAGTTAGCACGAGGTATGGATGGTCCCAAGGGCTCCTCTGGAGGTCGTGACCCTGCCCCCTCACCCCAGCCTTCATTCCCGAGGTCCGTGGAGCCAGACCAACAGGAAAGCCTGGGCTCTGCAGAGAGCCATTTCGCCTCTGGAGTTCCATGTTTGCTCATTAAAGGAAAGAAAGAAACAAAGAAGAAGAGAGCCCTGAAGCCTGGTATGGAGATTTCATCCGAGCAGAGCCATCAGGCAGATTCAAGTGGAGAACTCACAGAGACAATAACTACACGCCTGCTTCCCTGTGCGGAGACCAGCGATGCTCCGTTCAATTATGAATCTCAGCAGGAAGCCTGGAAAACCTGCGCTCTGGAGCCAGGGGCTGGAGGAGGCCAAGGCTGGGGCTGGGTCCCCGGGGCACTTGCCTAAAGAGACAAGGGCGGCGGGTGGCGAGAGTGTGACGCGGGGGTCCCACCCGCACCTGCACCAAGAAGCTGGGCGTGAGGTAGCCGGGCCTCGGGGAGCGGGTGAGCAGGGGCAGCCCTGGGGTCCTGGCTGCTCAGCAGGTCTTCCTTCCAGTGTGTGGGGGGAGCACGAGGTGGGAGGGGACTGGGCCTCGGAAGTCAGAGGGCGCTGTGTGGTGGGGACGGAGGAGCGCCTCCAACAACAGGAACCTTCTCGCTGCGGGGGTCCCCACCTTACAGACGGGAACCGGCCCAGTGAGGGCTTCCCCAGCTGACCGAGACCTCAAGAGGCTGAAGTTCATGGGCCACACAGCTTCCACGCCGGAGCCTTGGGGCTGACGCTCCATGTTCCCGTCCCCAGATATCATGCCTCCTATCCCCCCAGGTCCCGTGGTCTCCCGGGAACCTGCACTCACCTCTATGTCTCAGAAAAGCGTTGCACACCTACCCTGAGGAATGACACGTGACCCAGGCCCCCGAGAGCTGGGTTGGAATCTCTGATGAAGGTGTGGCCGGTTGGGGCAAGAAACCAAATTCTGACTTGACCCCAAAGGAAGATGTTATTGGAAGGATGTGGAGGCTTCCGTGGAATTAAGAGTTTAGCAGCCAAGACCAGGATGGGGAGAGCCCACAGCTTCTGAGGCTGGCCTCCCGAACCCCCGAGAACACTCCATGCTCGAGCTCCCCAAAGTCAGTCGCTTCGCCCTTGGGTGCCCTCTGCTTCTGATCCATAATCCGGACTCTGGAGGGAGCATCTGAGCACCTGCAGGAAGTGGTCCAGCTCGGACCAGACGTGCACCCAGCATCCCTGGCCAGGGCTGTTGAGTCGCTCAGTTGTGCCCGACTCTTTGCGACCCCATGGACTGCAGTATGCCAGGTTTCCCTGTCCTTCACCATCTCCCCGCATTTGCTCAAACTCATGTCCATTGAGTCAATGATGCCATCCAATCATCCCATCCTCTGTTGCCCCCATCCTTGTTCTTGATCTTTCCCTGCATCAGGGTCTTGTCTAATGAGTCATCTCTTCACATCAGGTGGCCAAAGTATTGGAGTTTTAGCTTCAGCATCAGTCCTTCCAATGAATATTCAGGATTGATTTCCTTTAGGATCGAGTGGCTTGATCTCCTTCCTGTCCAAGGAACTCTCAAGAGTCTTCTCCAGCATCACAGTTCAAAAACATCAATTCTTTGACGCTCAGCCTTCCTTATGGTCCAACTCTCACATCAGTACATGATTACTGGGAAAACCATAGATTATTTGACTATACAGAGCTTTATTGGCAAAATGACGTCTCTGCTCTTTAATACACTCCCCTAGCCTGCTGGGGCAGACAAGAAGAATCTCTCAGAGGCTTGTCCACCACCCGCTTACAGGCCAGAGCCGAGGGAGGTCCGGGTGCCAGTAGAACCCATTCTTCTCTTTTGGATCTGAAATGGTTCAAGTTGAGGACCATCCCTGCTCAAGACACTCTCTGCTCATGACTGCCCATGAGCAATGGCTGAGGCCAACTGATCTGCAGTCCCCCAACCTCTCCCCATGCTGCTGACCACCATGGATACTGAGGCTGCGATGGTTGGTCGGTCTGGCAGCTGCAGGAAGCTGCCGACTCTAAGCGCCTCCCTCCTCACAGGGTGCTGCAGCTTGAGGGGAGTGATGAAGGGAGAGCTTGTTAATCCCGGGGGAGCCGTCTCCTGGGCAGCTGGTCTCCTCGGGGACTAAAATAAGATGCCCAAGAGGCCCTGGGGTGAGGCCCTCTCATGTAACAGGTCGAATCTCCACTGAGCCAGGCTGGGAATAGAATCAGTGACACGCCCGGCCATTAGGAGCGAGAAGTCCCTGCATTCATGGGGACATTTCTCCAGCGTTAGAGTCACGGAGGCACCTCGGAGCAGACTGCCTTGAATCCAGGCCACCCTGTGGCGGCTGCATCACCCACTTCTGTCAGCCTAAGTTGTCCATCCTGCCGCCTGCCCTCCTCACACAGCTCTCCTCCAGAGGTGCACCCCAGCCGTGACTCTGGGGCCCCCACCATCACTGCTCAGCTCTGCTGGGCCGCAGCCCTCCCCGAGATGCCCGGCACCGTCCAGCGCTCAGCCCTCATGCCTGACACACCCCGCCGCCGCCGCCTCCCTGGAGCATGAAGTACCCCGACTCCCAGTTCCACGGCAATGTGGACACTCCCCTCCCCAGCTAGTGGTGGGCTCTTGCCAGCTGAACTGAGGCTCTGGACTCCACAGGGCCCAGCATCAACAGATAAACTCTGAACTAAAGGAAAGAGTGGGCAAAGGGCTGAGTGGATAAGCCACTCAACATCAAGGAAGACCGACCCCAAACAGGTCAGGCGCTTCAGTGACCTAAAGGCCTGGGTTGGGAAGAGACAAGATCACGAGGGAATCTTCTTCCGGGCTCGGGCGCCCAGGCTCTGCATCCCAAGCACTAGGCTGTGGGGAAGACATGGAGGGCTCCTCCCCAGACCCCAGTTGGAGCACAGGCTGGGCCGAGGCCGTCTCCAGGAAGTGAGTTTAAAATTACTGATTCACCTTCCACGTCACCAGGGTTGATCCTCTTCAAAATGCTCCGACCACAAGGGCTCCTCAGGCTCCACTTCAGCTCTGAAAGTCTGTAAAGACATTTCCCATCTTCCAGTCAAGGAGAAGCCGTCTGACCTCTGCTCTGTAGCCTCAGATCACATGCTCTTGGAAACTCTGGGCTCCCCGCTCAGACCCCCGTCCTAGTCGTCACTGGATGACTGTGAACCTGGACAGCTCCAGGTCAGCAGAGACCGTGCCTGACTTATTGATTATTGCTGCAACCAAAACACACCAATGAGGACTTACTGCCCACGAGGCAAACGGGGCAGTCCTCTGCGAGGTGGCCTCCTCCACAAGGGATCAGGGATCCAGGCTGGCCCGTCCTGTGGCTCTACCATTCTCTGGGCTGACTGGAGGGGGGAGGAGGCTGTCTGGGGGAGGGTTGCAGCACCTGCCCAGAGCCCTCTCCAGAAGGACGCCCGTCACTCCTGCTCACGTCCTGCTGGAGTGGCCACACGGCCCATCTGACCTGACGCAGAGGTAGCCACGAGGCCCCGAGCAGCCATGAGCCAGGAAGCAGACAGTGAGCTTCCAGGGTTGGTCCTGGGTGGGTCCGCTGCACCCAGCACATGGCAGGGGCTCAGACACGGACGCTGGATGCAAGCGCTGCAGGTCAGAGTGGTTCAACGGGGCCTCATGGAGTCACTCGCGAGCCAGCGAGCTGAGGCTCCCCAGGAAGGTCCAGCCCAGCCATGCCGCCTCTCAAGCTGCTCTGTAGGAGCCAGGTCTGCCCTGTAGGAGCTGGGCCGTGGTTTTCAACAGCCTGCCTCCTCAAGGCTGGAGAGGGGAGGGCCCGCCTGCGCCGACAGGGAGGTCACAGTTACAGGAGGGCGGCCGCTCTGCAAGGATGCCTAGGCCTCTTCTCCAGGACGAGCAAAGACTTTCCTTCTCTCCCAGAGCAGCACTTCCACACTCAGCCCAGAGTCGGGCCCCTGCCCCAGGGCTCGGGAGATCAGGGCTTCCACATCTCTAAGCCTCCTCTTTGCATCCTCAAAGACGTGTTTTTAAAAAGATGAGAAGGGCTGAAGGGCTGGTTTCCATCTAAGCCTGAGCCAGGGCCCGCCTGCAGGTGGAGTGTCCTGGGTGGAAGGGGGGCAGCGGGGTGAAACCCAGGTCAGGGCCCAAAGCGGTATGAGGGGCGGGCCTGAGCTGCCTGCCGCTGGTTTGGTCCTGCAGGGACCCGCCCCCAGAAGCAGGCAAAAGGGGCGCCGAGGGTGGAGGATGGGAACGTCTCCCCAGAGGCTCCCACCGTCCTGCTCAGAGGTCCCCCCAGAGGTGGGGGTCTTGATCCCCAAGCCTCTAGCTCTGCAAGCATGGGACGTATGTGCAGTCCCCCGGGTGACCTTCCCAGGGCCACAGGCCAAAGGCAAGAGCAACAGGTGACACTGTGCAGGGCTGGGGGCCGCTCCGAGGAGCAAAGCGGGCGGAGAGACGAGCGTGGGCATTTGGGCGTCCGCGAGGAGCGCGGGGGTAGCGACCGTGAAGACGCTCCGCAGGCTGAGAGGTCATCACACCGCCTGATGCTCTTTTCTCCAGGGCTCCCCCAGGTACCGCTGACCCCCCGGAGGCTGGTTGTGGAGTGACTCACAAGGTGACCAGCTCTCCCGGCTTTCCCGCAGCGCCCCCAGGCTTAGTGCTGAGTCCTGGGGGCCGGTCACCCACCGTCCACCAGGGCACAGCCGCAGGGTGGGACTGTGACTGCCCAGGGGGAGGAACCGGGAGACGCACCCACACTCGTGACCGCTCCGGGCACAGCCCTTCCAGCCTCCACAGCTGGCCGCCCTGAGGTCAGTGCAGACACAGAGCCCCGCTTTCCTTAGAGTCAAAGACCTGGTTTCCTTTCTCTCTCTCAAGAAACCTCACTGGTTCATTTTCAGACATTGTAGAAAATTTACAAAATACAAACAAAATGTAAAGAGGAAAATCTGAATTCACTCAGAAACAGAACAATGGGCACGTTTTAGGATATTTCTTTCCAGACGTTTCCTGTGCCTGGAGAAATACCTGGGACTTGATGGACGTAGAGAAAGGGTACGTGAGCCGCTGCAGGCATTCTTGAACCTTTTCTCCACAAAATCCTCTTGGAGTCTCAGGGCAGGAGGGCTCCCCAAGACCCGAGTCCTGAGTTTTACCAGATGAAGGAATAACTCATCACAGGCCATATGTCCCACGAGGTCGCTTCACATGCGGGTCTCCTGACCCCCAGAAGGAGAGAACCACTTGTCTCCAGGAGCAGAGACCACGACCCTGGGAGGGCCTTGGTATTCCTGCGGCCTGGCCAATCTAGGACCCCCAAATTAACCTCTGCCCTATGCACCACTTGTAGCCAAGGGGCACACAGACTCTGCAGTGTGACTGTGACTCTGTGACCCCGTGGACTGTAGCCCACCAGGCTCCTCTGTCCATGGGATTTCCCAGGCAAGAATACTGCGGTGGGCGGCCATTTCTTCTAGGGGATCTTTCTGATTCAGGGATCGAACCTGTGTTTCTGATGTCTCCTGCCTTAGCAGGCAGACTCTACCACTGGCGCCACCTGGGAAGCCCACGTCTTAATAGATAACACAGCAAACAGCCTGATTACCGAGAGAGGACACACATGAGGGGAGTCGGGCTGGCATTCTCTCTTCTCACGTCAGCCATTAATTTTCTCCCTGTTAAGTGCCTTGGGGCCGACGCTAACAAAATTGGATCCGACAGGGATAAATGTGAAATCCTTTGGACTAAACACTCCACAGAAACAGGTTGGGGGCAGGGAGGCTGAGAGCCTGAGTCTCAGGGACAGCAGGTCCCAGAGCAGAAGCTCGGCACCCAGAGACGGGCGGGGCAGGGCCCTGGGCTCTGGGTGTCAGACCCAGCCCCGGCGGGGGCTGCTGCGGGGGCTGTGCTTCTGGGTAACCCAGAGCCGGGAGCGAGGCTGGAGACGGGCTGGAACCATTGACAGAGAAACAGCTGAAGGAAATGGGGAGATACGACCTAGGGCACATCCACTAAGGGAAGTGCCCAGGTTCTCGCCTTGGGGGCCTGGGGGCGATCTTGTCAGGCTCCCTGCGTGCTCTCTGCAGCGCCCACTTCTTAGGGCTGGGGTGGGGGGAGTGGGCTGGTGGGAGTGCAGTCGGGCTGCCAGCCTGTGATAAGGTCAAGCTGGGGGACGAGTCTGGTCCCAACTGTGGCAGCTTGCCAACCACTTCCCGTGCATCCTCAAGCCTTGGTCCTTACTTTTCTGCAAATCCCGGATGGCTGGAAAAACAGCTGGTCCTTTGTCCTGTCGGACACAGTTCCTTTCTTTGATGACTTGAAGGGTTGACACATGATAGATGATGGATTCTTTTATTCCCAGAGGTTACATGTAATTCCCACGGATGGAGTTTCACGGAGGCAAGTGACCTCTCGGGAATTTGAAGTTAAAGCTGTTTGGACACAGAATGCCTTGGGAGGGGAGAGGTGCCCGTCACTGGCTGGGGGATCAGGGTTGGGGGGGGCTCCGTGCCAGGGGTTCTGGAAGCCTGAGAGTTTGGGTGTCTCGCCGCATGCCCAGCAGGAAGACCCTTCTGCAGGTGCAGTACATGTGGATCCCTGGACATCGCTCGGGGGCCCCGCAGCTGGCAGAGGAGCAGGAAGGCCCACACGTCTGTCCACCTTCTTGCAAGGCTGGCCTCCGACAGGCGAACCAGGAGTGTTGCACTTCCTCTTACACGGCCACTCACCTATGTTGGTCCCAGGGCTGCCATGATGAACAAAGGGACACTGTCATCTCACAGTCTGGAGCCCCAGGGCCCTGCGCCTCCAAGGTCTGCGTAGGCCCCCTCCCAGCCCCACCCTTGCTGGCGGCGCTGCCCCTCCGTCCCCCCCACCCTTCAGGCTGGATGATGAACCGTAACCACACGTGGTGACACAGACACCTAAGATAATGTGTGAAAAAGTGTGTTAATATGTTGGACAGTGTGATTCCTATTTAAAATTTCTATCAAATAGAAAATAGTACCCTAAATGCAGAGTGGAGGTTAGCGAAATGCACTGGAAAGGCCTCTGGCGCTAACGTGTCTGTACACAAGCTAATGTTTCGAGCCTATTTCCTTTTCAGGTTTATATACATTACATTGAAAATGTAAACATACAGTTTTCTCATTTCTGCCAAAAACAGTGTTAGCATGATCAGTGTGGGAGCAAGTGTCAGTCCTCTAGTCCCTTTGCTGTTTCCTAAGATTTTCAGCAACTTTTGGATTAGTATCAGTTTATTATTTTTTATTAAAAAAAAACCAAGTTTTTAAAAAGTTAAATCTATAGGTATTGACCTTGAGAGGTGTGTCATATGTTATTACATGAAAAGAGTAGGTGACAGAGTGAAGTGTGTTGTATTATCCCTTTTTCAAAATAGGGGACACAGCCATTCTGGAAGCCAGCATGGCGGTCTCTAACAACAAACATGCAGCATCACGCCCCCTGGCGGCTGCACTCCCAGGCATCTAGCCCAGAGAAGGGTGACTTTGATTCACCTCCAAACCTGTTCATAGCAGCGTTAGTAGAAACAGCTGGAAACCACAGGTGTGCTAGTTGGAAATTATCCGGTGTCACAAAGTGTGGTACAGCTATGCCATGGAATCTTGCTCTGCAGTCAGAAGGAGCAAGATGATGATACCACAACTGGTGGATCTCGAATTATGCTGAATGCAAGGGCCAGTCCCCACAGGTTATAGACTGTCTGACTCCGTTTCTAGAAACGGAGGTCATCTCGGTGGTTGCCCTGGGCCAGGGTCAGAGGCTGGGGACAGGGGAGTGGATGTGGCTGTGGGCGGCATGAGGGGTCCTCAGGGTGGTGGGTGTCCCTGACGAGTGTGTCAGGACCCAGGTTGTGACATCATCACTGGAGGAAACTCAGTAACAGGGACACGGAGTCTCCCTGCGTTATTTCTTACAACTGCATGTAAATGTAAATTCCCTCCAAGTAAAAAGATCAATGTTTTAAAAGCAGGGAATCCTCACAGACATGTGCACGGGCTGGGATGCAACACAGAGAATGAGGTGGGAAAATGTATGGCTGACCGCTGACCTCTGCAGAACAGCTGTGAAGGGAGATTGTTGTCAATCTCTTAGTGTTTGACTGTGCTGACAAGCATGGGGGACTTTGTGAATTTTGTTTAGACCCATAAAGTAGACAATGAGTTGGTTGGATGACATCACCGACTCAAAGGACATGAGTTTGAGCAAACTCCTGGTAACAGTGAAGGGCAGGGAAGCCTGGCATGCTATAGTCATGGGGTCACAAAGAGTTGGACACGGCTTAGCGACTGAACAACAACAAAAATAAAGTAGCCCAAAAAATGTGCATGGGAAGGAGGTAAGGGCAGAGAGCGCCACCTCGCCCACCATGCCTGGGAAACACTGGCACGGTATCCCCCCCAGTGTCTGGAACCGGGTGTGGCCCCCTCTGGCCTCCACAGCCCCCACTCTGGCCACCCTGACACCACCTGCCTGGTGCTGTCACAAATGCTCAAGGCTCACCCCCAGCTCAGCCTCTCACCACAGAGGGAGACCCGCAGAGTGGAGGGGGTGATGTCTGGGACCATAGCCGCACTCTCCGCTGAGCCATCGCTGTGGGCCAGGAGGCATCTGCAGGCCTTTCAATGTCAGCTCAGATCCCCAGGAGGAGGCAAGTGGTTGTCCCCATTCTACAGAAGCGATGAGGCAGGTAATTAAGTCGTTCGCACCTGAGTTACACAGAGCGTGCCATCGAACCGTGCCCCACTTAGGGTGCCATCCCTGACACCCTTAGCTGTCCCCCACTGTCCTGACCAAGGCCAGCCTGCCCCACAGGGGCCCTGGAGACCAGCACCCCAGCTCTGAAGGCAGCAGCTCAGGACCCAGTGGAGGGATATGGCCAGCCATGGGCACATTCCCTGCTGAGTGATCCTCCTCTGTGCGCCGACCCCCTTGCTGACCCCCCTGTCATGCCTGGGCTGCCCTTCTGCTCCCCCATGCCCAGGGCCTGCCCAGAGCCGGGCACACACAGCACGCAAGTCTGGGTGAACGGAGGTGGGGGCCCTCGGGACACTCACACGGCTCTTTTCCTCTGCTCCTCCAGGGATCTATAAAGGACACTGCTTTCGGATCAACCATTTCCCAGAGGACAACGATTATGACCATGACAGCTCAGAGTACCTCCTCCGTGAGTGTCAGGACCCTGCCTCCCCGTGTGTGGGATGGGGGACAGTAGGCAGGCAGGCACTGGAGAAAGGATGGGCCCCGTGGGTGCAGAGGGGCCAGCCTCTGGGTGCTCCCGACACTCCCCTCTGACTCAGGATTCTGCGTTCAGGGATGGGGTGCGGTTAGGCCTGCTGCAGCACACCAGTCGCCCCTGTGCAGTTACTGGCTGGGAGGAAACACCAGGCTGGGGCTGGCGTGAGGGGAGGAGGGCGGGGCATCCCGCTGCCTGGGGCTGCTACTGGTGGCTGTCTTCAAAGGAGTTGATCACAACAGCTGGTCCTGAGGCAAGGAGGTTAGAGATGTTGGCTTGCCCAGGCCCAGCATCCCTGGGGGGCTGAGACACCCCAAGGATACTGCCCAGCCAGCACTGGACCTGCCCACCCCTCCCCACCCCCACCCAGCAATCTATTCTTGACAAGTCAGATTAAATCGCACACTGAGACAGCTGGTGGGTGCCAGGCAGCCTGTGGGACCAGCCTCGGGTCCATGGGCTTCAAGTCTCTCCAGCACCAACTGGTGGAGCCCCCAGCTCTACCCCGAGCCCCCTTCCCAGGTCCTGAGACAGCGCTGGCCCCCAAACTGGAACCAGAAGTCAGAGGACAAACCCAGCCCCATGCCCCAAATCCAGATCTCATCCCTGGGCTGTGGCTACCTCCCTGGGAGGAAGGATGGAGCCTCAGCCAGGGGAGGAACCTGGAAACGGAAAAACAGCAAGATTTTGATGTCGTTTTCCCCTTCCACATCAGCCCAGACACACGCAGAGCTGCTCCCATATGCTCCCCCGGGACCTGGGCTGGCTTCATTTATGGAGAATCGATACCAGCGTCCACAGAGGGAACACAATTCACTCTGCACCTGCTTATGGATCGTTTTTTCTAAGAGAAAGGACTCTGGTTCTGAGTCTTCTCGTGAAGCAGAACAGCATGTGGTTCCCATGGAGTCCAGGGCCAGAACCGGAAACAATGTCGCCGGATCTGCCTCCTATCCCTCCCCCTCCCCTTCTCCTCTTCTTCCCGCCTGTCTTCTGTTTCTGCTTTCTGGGGGTCAGTATTGAACTGAGCACATGCTATTCCATGGGGCTGCCACAGATGGTTGTGCAGGTTGCACACTGCACAACTAGGGGACATCACTGGCATAGACTGTGGCATGAATAACACCATGAGCTGCACAGCCATCTGGGGTGGCCACTGGTGCTCAGCCCTGTCTCAGAACCCACCAGGGCAGGCAGACAGTGCTCAAGGCTCTGGGGGCAGATCTGCTGCACTGCCGGGCCTTGGGACTGTGGGGAAGGGAAGCATCCGATCTTGGGACCAGAGAAGCATCTGATCCTTCCCACTTCCCGCTTGAACTTGCCTGAGGGCAACTGGCACTGGCTCTTCCCCTTTACTCCCTGCCCTGCCCCTACCCTGGTCCCTAGAGGGCTGGGGTCTCTGGATGGGCCCCATGACACGTCAGCCCAGACGTCAGACGTGTGGCTTCCTGGGGTCCCCACCAGAAGCAGAGGAGATGCTCAGACAGGAGGAAGGAAGGGCGTTTAGTGAAGGACTAATTACAAAGATGTGCAGGGATGGGGGAGGGGTGGTGAGCACACAGGCAGTAGCAGCAGAAGGACCCCTGGCCCTTGGCCTGAGCGGGCGACTGAGGCAGCTGCGGGTGCCTGGACCAGAGGAGCTGTGAGGCCCGGGCCACCAGGCAGGGTGGCTTGACAGAGGAACACAGCCACCTCACCCCCGTCCTCATCCTCAGGAGGAAGCCAGGGCAGTAACGTCTCCAAAGTGGAGTGAAGGGACCCCAGTGATCTGGTCCCTGGTGTCAGCTGCCCAAGGCCCAGAGCAGGAGGGAGAGAGGTGGCCGAGGACCAGGAGGGGCAAACAGAGCCTGTGCCACCCACTCACTCCCCACTCACTCCCCACTCACTCCCCACTCACTCCCTGGCCTCAGGCTCACTGCCCGCAAGACCCTCGGGGTGCTGGAGCCAGGCTCCCTGCCTGCAAGCCCCTCGGGGTGCTGGAGCCAGGCTCCCTGCCCCCAAGCCCCTTGGGGTGCCCGGGGCCAGGCTCACTGCCCGCAAGGCCCCCAGGGTGCCTGGGGCCAGGCTCACTGCCCGCAAGCCCCTTGGGGTGCCCAGGGCCAGGCTCCCTGCCCGCAAGCCCCTCGGGGTGCTGGAGCCAGGCTCCCTGCCCGCAAGCCCCTCGGGGTGCCTGGGGCCAGGCTCACTGCCCGCAAGCCCCTTGGGGTGCCCGGGCCAGTGATGGAAGCTGACCTGACAAGGAAGTGCTTCCCCCATCATGCGCTGTGGGGTGACGGGCGGGCTCATTAAGGAGCCTGAGGAAGAAAAGGGTGCTGGCTCCAGGACTGTGACTTCGAGTGTTGGTGAAGTGGGGAGGGCAGAGCTGATCTCCATCAAGGGGCTGGTGTTCCCCTCAAAGGCTGCAGAAACAGCGAGAACTGGCCCTGAAGTTGAGCTCCAGAGAGCAGGTACCCGTGAGCTTAGGAAGTAGGCTAAGGAAGAACTAGGCAGAGGAAGTAGGTAATATTCCAGGACAGGCCAAGGTCCTGGGCACTGCAGCCAGCCGATCTGTGTCCCTGTTCCCCTGCCATGTCTCTCCTGACAGCCCCACTGGCCTCTGGAGTCCCTGTCCCCCTTGCCTTTGGCCTGGCCCCCCTTTTCCCAGGTTCCGCATTTCAGGCTCGGTGGGTGGTTTCTGTGCTAACCTCCAAGAGCTGGTGTCAGGGCTGCCGGAGCCCACGGTGTGCCTTTGGCCAGACGCAGATCCTCGCCAGGGCCGGATGTGGCCAGGAGTGGGCTGGACATCAGCGCTGCTCTGTGCAAGACCCAGCCTGCACCTCAGCTGGCACCTGCATGTCCAGCACTCCAGATGAGCCCATGTGGTGAGGGATGGCCCTCACATGACAGGCGGGCGGGGTGCACGACGGCTCTGGGCCCGGCCAACCTCGGCGACATTAGAGGCGCCAGGCTTCCCCGCCTCCAGCCCCTCGGACCCACCGCAGCACCAAGGCCTCAAAAGGGCCCCAGCCGCCGTGCTGGCCAGCGCACAGCAGAGGAGCGTTTCAGAAGCCTGCAGGAAACCTCCCCCAGGGAGAGGGAGTGGGGGCGGTGGCAGAGAGAAGAGCCTCATTTGATGCCCCACACAAACCACTCTCTGTGCCACAGGGCACACACTGATGGGCTTACAAACAGGGAGACAAGCGCTGCCTTCAGAGGCTGAAAGCAGCAAACCCACTCAGCTGGCTTGCGAGGGGCGCCTGCCAGCGCTCCAGTCCCATGGGCCGGCCTTTCCAGGGGGCTGGGAGGCGAGCTCAGGGCTCCTTTTCCCCCACCCCTGCCCTTCCTCCCAGCCAGGCGCTCCAAGAGCGGACGTATCCCCTGGGGCCCTACTAAGTGCTGTGTATCTTATTCCACAGATTCTCACACAACCTTGGCAAGGCAGCGTGTTCTTTTCCTAAGGCCACCATAATAAACTGCCGCTAACGAGGAGGCTGTGAGGGGTAGCTCCACAGCGTTCCCTGTGGCCTCCCTGGGGGCGCTGAGGGGCTCTCCTCCTGTCTGGCTGGCAGAAGTGTGACCCACACCCAGGGAGAGGCTAAGAGACCCAGGCAGAGGTGACTCCAGGCCACTTGGCATGCAGAGGAGTGACCGCAGGCCAGGGCCATCACTTGCTGGTCCAGCCTGCCACCCACCAGTCACTCCCTCCCTACTTTGGGTCTATGGGGCTGGAGGGGAAACTTCAAGGTCAGGGGGCTCCCACGCATCCCCCGGGTGGGCCCGTGAGGAGGGCCAGTCTCATGGCCTCTCTGCTCTGTCTCTGCCGGCCAGGCATCGTGCGTGCCTCCAGCGTCTTCCCCATCCTGAGCACCATCCTGCTCCTGCTCGGCGGGCTCTGCATTGGCGCCGGCAGGTTCTACAGCCGCAAGAACAACATCGTGCTCAGCGCCGGCATCCTCTTCGTGGCCGCAGGTGAGCCGTCTGCTCGGGTCCCCACTGCACACTGCACTCACCCGGGGCTGGGGGGGCAGACAGGCCGATGGTAAAATCCCTGGGGGTAACTCACATCAGCAGTCCAAGAGGCGGGCAGGGAGTGGGGAGCAGAAGCCCAGTGGGTATCAGGCCTCCTTCTGGAGTGATAAAATGATCAGGAACTACATACAGGTGCTGGTTGTACTAAATGACGTTGAAGTGTGCCCTTTAAAGGGTGAGTTTTATGTTCTATGAACTCCACCTCAATTAGAAATAATAATAGCAAGTCCAGGTATGCAAAATGCCACAAAGGGGTGCCTTACAAGCCTGTCTCAGGGGAGCCTGGCTGAGGCGGGGGTCAGGGAGGGACTCAGAGGGACTCTCAGAAGCCAAGCCCTGAAGGAGCTGCCCACGTAAAGACAGGTGAGGGGCACACGGCCAGGGTGGGTGCAGAAGCAGAGAAGCCTAGGGCAGGGTGAGCGAGGAGGCGAGGGGTTAGGGTTAGGGATGAAGCCTCCCCCACCTATCCTGACTGCCTGCATCTCCTGGCCAAGGGACACCACTCCCTTCCCGGCGGCTCCAAAATGGCTTTACACTCGCTCGTCTGAGCCCAGCTGCAGACAGCACACTGCAGTCCTCGCCGCTGCAGACGCGGAGAAGACCCTGTCCAGTGGAGACGGCGGTGGGCCTGAGGCACTGGTGTGGGCGGGGGGGGGGGGCATCTGAGGCGCTCAGCTCGGCCATGACCTCCTCCGGACCCCAAGCGGCCCCCAGGAGTGAGGAGAATGGTCCAGCCAAGGTCCCAGGGCTGCTTGTTGGAACAGGACACCTGATTTCTTGGCCTCGTTCCAGTAGATCGATGCCAGAAATGTAAGGAACTGCGGCAACTCTTCCCTCAATTGTCATCGCAGCTCCCAGCATTGTCCTAACAGTGGTGTTTTCCTCTCAAAGAGCCTTTTCTATTAAAGCAGCCTGGTGATGAGGAGCCGCACAAGGGAGACGTGAGCGCGAGGCCCGGCTCGCCCAGGCCCGTCCGCTCCCTGCACCCGGTCTCTGAACCCTAAGCCAGCCCGGGGTGCCCTGAGGCAGACAGTGAGAACCGGTCACCGGGGCCATGCCTCCCTCACTGCGCACACGGGGCCTTGCCAGGTGCCTGGCCCACACAGGGCCCAGTGGTCATCCTCACCCCCATCTCCTCTCATGGCTTTTCTTGGAGACAGAAGGTGACTTTCGCGTTTTTCATAGAGCTGGGGCCACAGCAGCTCAGGGTCGGGCTCAGAACCTCTTGGCCAGGGCTCCCGGCTGCCATCTCATGCTCTTCCTGCTCCCTACTTCAGGCTCTGTCTCTTTCCAGGGCAGGAAATACGCATGTGTGTATCTGAGTGTGTGTGTGTGTGTGTGTGTGTGTGTCTGAGGGGGAATATGTGTGTGTGTATCTGAGTGTGTGTGTGTGTGTGTCTGAGGGGGAATATGTGTGTGTGTGTGTGTGTGTGTGTGTATCTGAGCAGAGATGTGTATGTGGAGTGTGTGTATGTGTGTTTATTTCTGAGGGGGATGTGTATGTGGGAAGCATGTATATGTGTGTGTGTGTGTATGTGTGTGTCTGAGGGAGAATGTGTGTGTGGGAAGCAAGTGTGTGTGTGTGTGTGTCTGAGGGGAGGTGTGTGTGTGTGTCTGTGTGTGTGTGTCTGAGGGCGGATGTTTGTGTGTGTGTGTCTGAGGGTGTGTGTGTGTGTATCTGAGTGGGGATGTGTGTGTGTGGAGCGTGTGTACGTGTGTTTATTTCTGAGGGGGAATGTGTGTGTGAGAACTGTGTGTGTGTGTGTATCTGAGCAGAGATGTGTGTGTGCGAAGCATGTGTGTGTATCTGAGGAGGAATGTGTGTGTGTGAGGAGTGTGTGTGTGTGTGTATCTGAGCAGGGATGTGTGTGTGTGGAGCATGTCTGTGTGTGTCTGAGGAGGAATATGTGTGTGTGAGGAGCATGTGTATGTATGTGTGTCTGAGGGGGGATGTGTGTGTGTATATGGGTGAGTGTATGAATGTGTGTGTGTGAGAGGAGCATATGTGTGTGTGTATCTGAGTGGGGGGTGTGTGTGGAGCATGTGTATGTGTGTGTATGGGTGCACGTCAGTGTTGGGAAGCAGAGCCTGTGTTTAGGGCCTCCTTAGAAGTCGGCCCCTCCTTCTCCTCACCATGGCCCAGGACAGGGAGGAGGGCATGCACATTCTCTCTCCTCTTTGAAGCAGTCAGGTTTCTCAAAGTGTGGACCCCTAAAGAAGTCCCTGCTGTGCCATTTGAATACTGTCCCCTTTCCTTCGCCGAGGAGTGAAGGAAAGACTTCCACTAACACCAGTGCCAGGTGCTCTGTAGGCCAGCCCATCATCCCAGCTCCTGAGGAGGCAGGTAGGTGGCCAGGTGGCTTTCCTGAAGTCAAACGCTGCCAAAGTCATGGCTGAGCCCAGGGCTGTCGGCCTCAAAAGCAAGGTGCCCTCGACAGCTGCCTGTGCCCCCGGGAGGAACCACTTCAGAGGCATCTCCAGATGCTGCGAGTCACCAGAGGGGCCACAGAGACCGAGTCCCAAGACACTCAGCTGAAAACACAGGTCCTGCCAGAGTGGAGAGGACAGGCAGCCACAAAGAACAAGGGCCATGGCAGGCAAGAAAGGGATTCTCGCCCATTCCCGTTTATTCCCAGGATCATGGGCTCTGACTGTGGGCGCAGAGTCACATGCAGGGGCCAGCAGTGAGGTGAGACAGTCCCATGAATAATTCCAGGTGGACAATGATCCTCAGGACAAGCACGGTCCAAAGGCTGGGAGAGTGAGAAGAGGACTGTCCTGTCAGGGCCCCGCCTCCTGGGTGGACTGTTCAGTGAAAAGGCAAGGGGCCAAAGAGTATTCTGCAAAGAAAAAAATGGAAGAGAGAGACAGAGAGGGAAGAAGGACTGACTGTGGATATAGAAAGGACAGAAGAAACAAGACAATAGCTGCCTTCAGGGGAGGAACTGGGTAGCTCAGAGCCTATGTTTTATTTTATTATTCACCAAAACTCTGTACTTTATTACTCATTCAAAATTAACTACTTTTACTTAAAAGTTAGCAACCAGAACAAAGACATATCACACAGGGGAGCGGCCACCTATGCCCTGCTCCGCCCACCAGACCCTGCTCCGCTCACTAGCCCTTACCCCGCCCACCAGCCCCTGCCCCGCCCACCTATCCCTGCTCCACCCACCTATCCCTGCCCCGCCCACCAGCCCTTACCCCGCCCACCTATCCCTGCTCCGCCCACCAACCCCTGCCCGGCCCACAAGTCCCTGCCCCGCCCACCTCCCTGCCCCGCCCGCCTGACCTGCTCCGCCCACCAGTCCCTTCCCCACCCACCTCCCTGCTCTGCCCACTAGCCCCGCCCTCTTCCCTCACCCCGCCCCCGTTGAGGGTCTAAACTCTCCCTCCCGCCCCCTTTCCGGATCCGCTTTCAGGCCTCAGTAATATCATCGGCATCATCGTCTACATTTCCAGCAACACGGGCGACCCCAGTGACAAGCGCGACGAAGACAAAAAAAACCATTACAACTATGGCTGGTCTTTTTACTTCGGAGCCCTGTCGTTCATTGTGGCCGAGACGGTGGGTGTCTTGGCGGTAAACATTTACATTGAGAAGAACAAGGAGCTGCGGTTTAAGACCAGACGTGAGTTCCTCAAGGCCCCCTCCTCGTCGCCCTACGCCAGGATGCCAAGCTACCGGTACCGGCGCCGACGATCGCGGTCCAGCTCCAGGTCAACCGAGGCCTCGCCTTCCAGGGACGCGTCGCCGGTGGGGCTGAAGATCACTGGGGCCATCCCCATGGGCGAGCTGTCCATGTACACACTGTCCAGGGAGCCCCTCAAGGTGACCACGGCCGCCAGCTACAGCCCGGACCAGGACGCTGGCTTCCTGCAGGTGCACGGCTTCTTCCAGCAGGACCTCAGCATGCTGAGCCGGAGGACCACGCCCGTGTGACCCCGCCCGGCCTGTCCGCGCCAGCCTCTCCCCAGATCGGCTGCCTGGACCCCACGGGGCCTCTGACCCCTAGGATGGACTGAGGACAGACTAAAGCCAAACCCCACCCTCCCAGGTCCCCAAATGCGAGGAGGGCTGGCTTGGAGCGAAGCCCGGGGGAGACAGGAACTGGAAGCGAGATGGCTGACTTTATCCCCAAATGTGGCTTTTGATGCTGGGGGGGCGGTCCCGAAAGCTCCCAGGAGGCCCCAGAGCCCTCCGGAGGCAGCATGGCCTGACCCATCTGGGAAACAAAACCGAGCCATTATCTCCTCTTGGGAACAAATCCTGCCTGAAGAGCAGCGTTCCAGGGACCCCTCCCTGCCTGGCTTCCTGGGCCCCTGGAGCCTTTGGTCGCTGGTCAGCTGCTTTTGGACACGAGGTTCCCGTGTCTGTGAGCCAGAGGCCAGGAAGCCGAGGCTCGTCCCTGCCTCTCTGTGTGTCTGTCTGTCTGTCCTGTCTGGCAGCGCCGGTTGCTGAGATGGCTGCGACCAGGAGGACAGAGCCTGTGACCACCTGGTGCTCTCGCTCTTGTGCCGTCCTGGGCCGCTGCCCTCGGCCTGGGGTCACCAAGGCCTGTGGCGGTATCTGAAGGTGGGGGCTGGGCGTAAGTCAAAGGCTTTCCTCTTCACTTCTGGAAGTTTCTGCTCACAGAAAGGGCAGAATACACTGACTGATTCTACGGTCAGAGGAAAGGTGGCCGAGTGGCCTCTTACTGTGTCCCTTCCACCCCTGCCCACTGGCCTGAGGAGCAGCACTGTCCCTCCTGGGGGTTCATGGGGATAGACCCTCCTCCCAGAGGGTGGCAACAGGAGCCTGGACTTTGTGCAAGAAAGGGAGACCCAAGGGTGAACAGCGAGGAAAAGCCCCATTTCCCGGGTGGTCACTCATCAGAAAAGCCAGGACGCTCGTTCCCTCTTGAAAAGCAGCGCCAGCCCCTGCCCCGCCCCAGTGGCTGTCGTCTATGCTGCCACCACCCAAGAGCAGCAGCTGAGTGGGCGTCCCAGCCCCGGGGAGGGAGGCCTCAGCTTCCACAGGTGGTGTTTTTCTGGCTGTTTCTGCCCCAGAAGCGAGCAGAGAAACTGGAAGCCTGTCGGTCTCAGAGGATCGCTTTCTGGAGCCGACCCTCTTTTATATAAATGCGGGCTTTCTAACGACAAACCCTTTCTTACTTTTTGAAACTTGGCGATGGCTCTAGAGCAGTTGTCTGTGATCCCAGTAGCTGTCATACTTAGAAGTGACAAGCAAACTCTTACCTCAGCCACCTGCTCACGGACCCCCCGGGGCGGACTTGGCCCCAGGAGGTCAGTCCGGTCATGGTCACTGCTCTCCTCCGCCGCCCCCAGAGGGTGCCCCTGCCTGTCCCGCCCCGGTGACTGTGTGCCCCGGTGACCGCGTGCCAGGGCCCTTCTGCTTGCTCGAAACCCTTCCCCCCGTCGAGGTTGGCTTTGTGTGCTCCGTCCAAGCATGTGCAGCCACGAGTGCTGGAGCGTCCAGGCGCGGCCCGCCCCCGCCCTGTCCCCCTTCCCTCTCCAGGCCCTGACGCCACCTCACCAGGCTGGAAGGACGGGGCGAGATCTGGGGGCCCATCCCCCAGCAAGGTCACCTCGAAAAGCAGGCAGCCTTGTCCTTCCTTCCATGTCGGCCACTTCCTCCTGCCTCCCCGGGAGCGTCTCTCGTCTCATGGAGAAAGCTGTGTTCCAATGAATCCTACCTCTCGCCCAGTCCCAGCAGAGAATGCGGGGCCCACTCTCGGGACCAGGAAAGGGATGGGAGGGACGGAGAGCAGGGAGCAGAACACCTCAGCGCCTCTGGTCGTCACAGCCTTTCTCTCCCACCCCCCTGCCTGGGCGCCAGTCGCCCCCTGTCGAAGCCCGCCCGTCCCTGCACCCCAGGGGCACTGGGAGGCCCGTGCCTGTCCCCCCCACGCCCCCATGCCCTCCACCCTTCCATCCTGCCCTTGTGTCTCGCCAGTTACACACCTGTGACTCCTGTACTTACTACTGGTTTGGGGTTGTTAGTTCCGTCTTTTTTTTAATTAAATAAAAACATTTTTAAAGCATTCTCCTCTTGATGTTGGGCAGGGAGGGGGAGAGCTCCCTTCAAGTCCTTGTGGGCAGTCCGTGTCCTTGGGTCCGGGAGACCCCTGAGAAGAAGGGGAGAGGAGGGTGGATCCTGTACTGGCCAAGGCCGGTTCTCTGCTTCTTGTCTGGGCCACTGGCTGCCTCCCTGTCCCCACCAGCTGGGTTTAGGCTCCTCGGTGGGTCCACAGAGCTGCCTGTTCACAGAAGAGGGGCAGGCCACCCCTGTGTGGTGCGGACATCTGAGCAAGCCAGGTCTGTCTTCAGAACCTGCAGGATGCGTCCGGCCAGACAGAGCCACAGGCTCAGGGGTGCTAAGCTGCCCGGTGGGCTTCTGACAAGTCCAGTAACCAGCCTCCTTCTCCTCCAGATTCCTGAATGAATGAGAAATAGAGGATTCCTGTCCCCAGGTGTGAGATTTATGCCTGGAGGAGCTGGACGGGAGGATGTGGCTCCAACCACAGGCCAAATGGGAAGAGGGACCCCGCAGCAGCACCTCCCCCCACCACCACCGGAGCCCTGGTGCCCCTGCTTCCAGTCACACCCCCCTTTCTGGACGGATTCTATGAGTCTCCCTCCCAGGAGCCCTGGACTTCTCTGGTCTCTCGGAGCAGAGATGCACAAGCCTCTCAAGCCCCCTTCACGAGAAGGCTGGTGGTGTGACTCCCGCAGGGAGGCTGGGGGCCCGGCGTCCCCGCATCCCAGCCCATACGGCCACAGGAACCTCCCCTGGCCTGTCTGAACGTTCGGCCCTGGCCTTTTAACCCTCCTTCCTCCCGCCTGAGGCGGGCCACCGGAGAAACTGATGTTCCCAGATGCGCGGAGCCGCTGGGTCCTGGGGCGGGAGACCCACCCCTCCACTGACCCCGGCTGAGCTCCGGACTCGCGGCTCCACGCGGGAGCCAAGCCACCCCGCGTCAGCGCCAGGTGCCGACAGTTCTGTTTATTCTTAGCCCCGAGGAAGCTCTGGCTCAGCACAAGCTCTGCGGCCGCCCTGGGCAGATGCCCGTGCAGTCTGCATTTAGTGATACGCTATGGCCTCCGTCCAATGTGGGGCTCTCACGGTCATGTGTTTCTGTTCAGCTACAAATTCTGCCTCAATAACCTGCAGGGTAAAATCTGAGGGAACTGACTAGAGGCGGATGTTCTAGGGCCCCAATCAAGAACCCCCAGACCCCTCCTCCAGCCCCACCTCACCCTGCACCCATATCACTCAGACAGATGACACAGCCAGCCACCCCGAATGCAGAATGGCTTAATCAATGCAAGTGTATCTCTCACTCGTGAAGTCCCATCAGTGGGGTGGGTGGGAGATGCTCTGCTCCCCATGGTCAATCACAGGTTCAGAGCCCCACGCCGTGCAGGCTCTGCCGTCTTCCAACACAAGCGTCTAAGTTCCCTTGGCATTGACCGCCAGTGGGCAGATGAAGGGAAAGAGCAGGTGAGCTTGAGTAGAGGGTGTTGTGAGAAGTTTTAATGGACCAGGAAGCTGTGGCTCCACCTTCCACCCACGTGCCACTGCCCACAGCTCAGGGCCACGGTCACACCTGACAGCCAGAGCAGAGGGGATGTGCAGTCTAGCCCCAGCGGGAAGGAATGTCGTTTGGGGCACGGCTGGTCACTCTCAGCTCTGGGTCTGTGTCTGGGCACCTCCCTCTTTTGCCTCCCCCTCCCCAATCTTCCTAGGAGTGCCTGCTTGGAGCCGACCCCTTTGCTGGGACTGCATTCACCGCTGTGTGTCCTGAGCCCCTCCCTCAGCTCCAGAGTTGAAGTCTGGCCTCTGCTCTGCTCTGGATGTCACATCTGTAAAATGGGTCCAGCAACCTTCTATCTGGGTTAGAGGAACAGGCTCAAGCTCAAGTCTTGACCCGAACAAGAACCGCAGAATTAGTGGATGCCAGGACCAGCATGTGAAAGTGAAAGTCACTCAGTCGTGTCCGACACTTTGCAACCCCATGAATTATGGCCTGCCAGGCTCCTCTGTCCATGGGATTCTCCAGGCAAGAATACTAGAGAGGGTTGCCATTCCCTTTTCCAGGGGATCGTCCCAACTCAGGGGTCCAATCCAGGTCTCCCACTTTGCAGGTAGATTCTTCACCATCTGAGCCACCAGGGAAGCCCAAGGATACTGGAGTGGGTAGCTTATCCCTTCTCCAGGGGATCCTCTCGACCCAGGGATGGAACTGGGGTCTCCTGCATTGCGGTGGACTCTTTACCAAGTTGAGCCACCAGGGAAGCCCAGGACTAGCATGGGCGGCAGGTACTCAAGAGTTCCTTCATCCAGTGTCTCGTCACAGAAGAGAAATCAAGTCCAAAGAAGGAGGTGAGGGTGGTGGAAGGGATAATGAAAGGAAAGAAGGGATGTTTTTGAGGATTTTCATAACAAAACCCAAAAGTAGACAGCACTCGCCTGGCAGTTCTCGAGTGGGGCGTCTTTACTTCTGGGACAAGTGTCTGGAGACATTCCTAGTTGTCAGGACTGGGAAGATGTGCTGCTGGCATCTGCTGCTGGGGAGACGGGCAGAGGCCAAGGATGGTTCAGTCGCTCAGTCGTGTCCGACTCTTGCAACCCCATGGACTAGAGCCTGCCAGGCTTCTCTGTGGGATTTCCCAGGCAAGAATACTGCAGTGGGTTGCCATTTCCCTTCTCCAGGCTAAGGATGCTGCTGCTAAATATCCTACAGGGCACAGCCCCTCCCCTACTCCCAAGAATGATCTGGTCCAAAATGTCAGTGATTCCCAGGCTGGGTTTTTCAGGGAGGGAAACTGAGACCCAGAAAGTGTGAAGATCACACAGAGGATTTTGGTACTTGCAAATAGGCTGTGGGCGTACTAGGAACCTCACTCATTTATTCTTAGTGTTTCCTTCCCTGCAGCGAGTCAACAGTTTTGAAAACAGAAGTCAGGGGATTGAAGAAGGAAATGGAAAAAGGCCTACCCTGGGGCGGGGTAGGTGTGCCTGATCCCTGAGTTTGGGGACAAAGGGCTGATGGAATCGAACCCAATGGCAGTGGGAGAACAAGCCCGGAATCCTGGCCCAGCTGGACGCCCGGCCTCCCAGCTCTGCAGTGAGCTCCCCCACCCACACCCCGCTACAGCAAGAGTTAGAAGGCCTGGGGTCACATCCTCCAGGCAGCCTCAGGCATTCACCCCGCTCTCCCAGAGCCCAGTTCCTCCCGGATCAGGGGAGGAAGGAAAGGCTTCCCTCTGGGGCTGTTGGGAGAAGGGACAGATTTGACCTTCTGCAAACATCCGTAAAGTCCCCCTTGAAGGGAGCTTTCAGGAGTGTCTGTTGACTAAGGAAACAACACTCAAGGAATTCCCCAGAAGGAACTGGTCCATGAGAGTTCTGGGAGGCAATGCTCTGACAGCCCGGCCACAGCGGGTCTCTGTCCAGCACACTCTGGTTTGGGAGAAACCTGTCATCCGGCCCATGCAGGCGCCGGGTGCGCCCCCAGAAGAGGGCTGCCCTCCCACCAGCTTCTCCAGCTGGTGCCGTCTCCCCTGCCTCAGTGGTCCCTGGGAAGATGTTCTCTCTGCAGACCCTGTGACCCGCCAGCCCCATGAGGACTTCCCAGTTCCACACAGGTGATAACTGCAAGGGAAGTGACCCCCCAGCCCCACGAGGACGTCCCAGTTCCACACAGGTGATAACTGCAAGGGAAGAAGGGTCCTGGGCTGGGTCCCCAGCATGGAGTTGGAAAGAAGGCAGGCCTGTGGAAAGGAGACGCTGGGGGCAGGGGTGGGGCCTCCCTGCAGGGAACTCAGAACCCCTGTGCCACGTGACCCCCTGTGCTGGTTCCCAATATAGCACAGGCCACCTGCCTGGCCATCCGCCCCGCCCTGGAGCTGGGTGGGGGAGCAGGGACTGAGGAGGCCTCTGAAGCCAGAGCGGGAGAGGGGCAGATACACCTGATACAGATATTTTTAAACTTGCAGCTTCCAATAAAACTGCCTCAGGAGCAGAGGTCTGCAATCAAAGAGGGTGATGGACCCACCTGCTCACACTCACAACTGCAAGAGACTGGGGCTGGAGGGACCTGGGGTCCTGACCTTTGTCCCTTGACAAGAGTCCGCAGAGATACATTAACCCCCATGAGATCTCCCCTGATGCCGGGAAAGATTGAAGGCTGGAGGAAAAGGGAATGACGGCAGATGAGATGGTTGGATGGTGTCACTGGCTCAGTGGACATGAATTTGAGTAAACTCCGGGAGATACTGAAGGACAGGGGGACCCTGGTGTGCTGCAGTCTGGGGGGCCACAAAGAACCAGACACGACTGAGCAACTGAACAACAACAAGGAGATCTCCAGAATCCATTCATTAAATTGCAAATAATCAGGTGCTTTTTAAAACAAACAATACTTATATTTTTCTCATTCTAGGAGTATTATACTTTACCTTTTAAAAATCTGCAAAACACAGAAAAGTTAAAAAAGGAAACAGTACCAACCAAAAGCCCGCCACCTGAGAGGTCAGCACTGAGGGGTCAGCACGGAGGGGTCACACTGAGAGGTCAGCACTGGGAGGTCAGCACTGAGGGGTCAGCACGGAGGGGTCAGCACTGGGGTCAGCACTGAGGGGTCACACTGAGGGGTCAGCACTGGGAGGTCAGCACGGAGGGGTCAGCACTGGGACGTCAGCACCACTGTGAGGTCGCTGCCCCCCAGTGTGTGTGGGTTGGTTCCCCGTTCACTGTCGCCATGAGCATCTTCCCACATCTTTAATTTAGATTATTCCTCGAAAACATAACCTCTCATGGCCAAATCACCCAGACATCCCACCTCTTCCCTAACTGATGCCGGATTCGGTCCCTGAATCCTGAACAGCATCTGGATGGAAGCGAAGTGCTGGGATGGTCAGGCTGCCTTTGGTTAGGATCTGGTGGCTTCTCTGGAATTCCCCGAGCAGGAAGGAAAGCGGGGGTCCCGGAGGTAGCAGAGTATCACCCCCACAGCTCTTCAGGCACCCAGCTGGAAGCCTGCCTGAGGTCAAGGGGAGAGGAGGCTGATTGAACTTACTTGTTGATGGGGGACGACTGGTCCCGGAGGCCGAGGGGGCAGGATCAGGCTGTGGCATCTGGGGAAGACACTGTGGCCCCGGCCTCTCCAGGACGACCCCCCCGCCACCGCTTCCAGCCTTCATCACCCACCAGCCCCCTCCCATCCTCCGTCTCCGCTGAGCCCTCTGGAACTACCTACATCTTGAAAGCTCCTCATTGAGGTCTCTGTCCACCTCCTCAGGCAGATGGAACCTTCTCCTCCCCCAAGGACTCCCGTTTCCCCAGCCCTCCTGGTAGGAGTCGTCCATCTTCCTGCTGGGGTCCCTGCCAGACTGCCCGGCCCCTCCTCAGTCCCAGGAGATGTGGGGCTAGAAAGGGTGAGAGGGGGCCTGACGGGCTTCAGGGTCCAGAGGAAGCCAGGGCAGAGATACCTGATTCAGCTGTTTTAAAGTTTGCAGCTCCTGACAAAACCCAGGAGCAGAAGCGACCAGAGGCGGTTCTGCACTCATGTCCCTGGACCCGTGACCGCAGGAGGGCGGCGGTGACTCCCCACTCCCCGCCCTCCTGGGGAAGAGCCTTTTCCGAGGCCTGGGGAGGCCCTCCTGAGCCCTTCCTCAGCACTGACACCCCCTGAAAGCCCTCCTGCACACCCCTTCATGCCGTCCGAGGCTTCTCCTCGGGCGAGAAGCCCTCCTCCACACCCCAAGTCCTGCCAGGTCAGCATCCACGGCCGACCATAGACTCCTGGTCTCACGGCTCCCCTGCAGTGACCTTCTCATGTCCAAGCACCTCCCCTCCGTCACGGCTGACTGTCCACCGCCGTGGTCTTCAGAGCCATCTGCCTCTCTGGGCACAGCTTCCAGGGCCCCCAGTGCCTCCCCCTCCCCTCAGAATGCCTGCCCGGCAACCTCATCCAGCCCTCCAGGGCCGTGACCTCATCATCGTGACCTTGCTGTGTCCCAGGGCGACCCAAACCATGAGCTAGCTGCCCCAAGCAGCCCAGACCCGCACACCGTCCGCTCTTGCCCTCAGCCCCTCGGCCTCGACCTTCCAGTTTCCCTCTTTCCATCTCACACGCATCCCCACACGCGAACTGCTAGGTGAAGCCAGAGAAAATCAAATTCCAAGTCAGGGCCTGCAGCGGGCAGAACAGTGGCCCCATAGACATCCAAGCCTAACGCCCAGAGCCTGAGACTCTCACTGTTCGTGGCAAAAGGGACCATGCAGTGTGATTAAATCGCAGATCATGAGATGGGGAGATGGTCCTGGAGGATCTGGGCGGACCCACTGTAACCACAAGGGTCTACTTAAGGGCAAGAGGGCAGCAGGAGAGTCAGAGAAGAGGGGCAGGCTGATGGAAACAGGTCAGGTGACGGGCTCTCTGCCTGAAGTGGGGGACACCAGGGCCTCTGGACGGAGGGAGGCCATCTGTGACTCCCAGGCTGGACCGGGGACAGCATGCCCGCGGCTGCAGAAGGTCCTGGCCGCACGGTGCAGGGAGGCAAAGGACGCAGCAAAAAGAGGTTGAGACCAGCTGGGCGACACACACCTAAGGCCATCTCTCGGCCTGATTAAGACTTAGCTCAAAATCAGATCGACACGTTTCTGAGGAAGGTTCGCTTGGCCCCACATAGGAGTTCCTCAGCCCCGGCTCCACACAAGGCCCTCCTCCCAGAGGCGTCTTCCTTGCTGTAACTAGTCTGGTTCTTCTTGGGACAAGTGGATGCTGGTTCATTTGGACGCTGGTTCATGTGGACGAGTCAAACATGGACAACTCCTGGTGAGCTGAGCAGGGCATCTCCACCTTGAAGACTGTAGAAAATGTCGGTCTTCCTTGTGGACTATATCACAGAGGTGGTGATGGTGCCTCCCTCCCTCCTGGGGAACCCCTCAGCACCTGGAAGCAAGTTAGCTGCCGGCCCAAGCCGTGCAGGGCCTGCCCGTGTCCTCTGGAGCGTCTAGTGGAGTCAGTTATTTGAGTTCTGGCCCCTTCTTTCAGTCCATCTGTCCATCCGCTCAGCCATCCATCCTTTAGCAAACATTTATTATGGAGCCCAACTCTGAGCTCCACTCAGGGAGTTCTCTGAGGGAGCCCAGAGTGAGCACAGAAGACGGTTCTATATCTCTACCCTCTAGAAGCTCACGGTTCATCAGAGAAAGCTGACCCACCGGCACTCTGCAGATGATGACAATAACAAAACCGTCCTGAACCCGGTGTCTAATGTCGACATATTCGCTCGGGCTGCCATGAGAGAAAGGGCTTCCCTCGTGGCTCAGACAGTAAGGAATCTGCCTACAATGCAGGAGACCTGGATTCAATCCCTGGGTCGGGAAGAAAGACCACAGACAGGGTAACTTGAACAACAGCGTGTCTTCTCTCACAGTTCTGGGGGCCGGAAGCCTAGATCACAGTGCCAGCACGGTGTGTTCTGAGATGCGCTCTCCTTCTCATCGTTTCGTAATGTCCTCCCGTGGCCGAGAGGAAGGCAGAGGAAGCTCTCCGTCTCTCCTGGTAACTGAACCTACTCAGCTCCTGAGGCCCGGCTCTGAACGCGGTCACGGCAGGGGTCGGGCCTCATCACCGGCATTTAAGGGGACCTAATTTGGTCCATAGCACCTCCCTCGGGCTGAGCTGGTGAAGTGCGTTATCTCAAACCCTAGAGGAGAGGCAGTCAGAGAGGTCAACCTGCTGGACACCACGCAGCTGCAGGCAGGGCTCCCAGCGGTCCCAGGAGGGGCAGGGCTGAGCGGAGGACGGCAGCCCTGGCTCCACGGGCAGAGCGGACCGCCGGGCACGGCCCCCAGAGCAGAGGTGGTCTGTCTGAAGGAACATTTAGAAAACGGAGGAGAGAAAGTAGATCTGCCTGCTGCCCTGGGTGGCCAGCCTCAAGCCAGAGGATACAAAGACCTCTGTCTCCAGGCTGCAATTCCCTTAACCAGTCGGAGGGGCTCAGCACACTCTGGCTCAGGGTACGGTAGCTTGGCATGCTGCATATTTTAAGTTGAAGGGATCTGAGACACAGCTCACCCAGAAAGGCCTCTCTGCCGCTCCCATGAAGCAGGTCCCAGGACGCTCACGTGCGACCTGCTCTTCTTGTCCTAGAAGGAAGGAGCAAACGCCCCACAGATGCAGACAGCACCTGAATGAACAGACCTTGCTTCCCCTGGTTTCCTGCCCTTCACTTGGACCCTTCCGACCTGTCGTGTTTTCCACTCTTCATCACACACAGCGACTCTAGAATACTCAGGTGTAAACTGTGAAGACCGTTTCTCTCTGGATAAGGAAGGGGATATTACATACAAAAAGAGCAGAAAGTCACGTTCTTTCTCCATATACATGTATGTGGTTGCATTTGTTATAACGAACATGCTTTCATTTAGGAAAAAAATTAAATTATTACAATAAACTATTTAAAAAAAGACTCAAATTTGTTTCTTTGGGTCTTCATCTTTTTATGAAGGCTCCGGTGCCATATAAAACTTATATTAATCTCTATGCTTTTCTTTTGTCAACTTGTCTGCTCTTAGAGGAGCCTCAGATGAGAACTTAAAGTGAAAGTGCAAGTCGCTCAGTTGTGTCCGACTCTTTGAGACCTCATGTTCTATACAGTCCATGGAATTCTCTAGGCCAGAATATTGCAGTGGGTAGCCTTTCCCTTCTCTAGGGGATCATCCCAACCCAGGAATTGAACCCAGGTCTCCCACATTGCAGGCAGATTCTTTACCAGCTGAGCCACCGGGGAAGCCGAAGAATACTGGAGTGGGCAGCCTGTCCCTTCTCCAGGGGATCTTCCTGACCCAGGAATCAAACTGGAGTCTCCTGTATTGTGGGCAGATTCTTTACCAACTGACTTATCAGGGAAGCCAGAGAACTTAAAAGGTAGCAGACAAATATATGTTTCCTCCTCACAGTGACCTTGAGAGCTCTTCCCAGCTCCAACCGTTGATCAGGAGTCAAGGTCCTGAAACCTGGTGTCCTTATCTGCACTGGTACACAGAGGCTTCCTTAGCACAGTGCCTGGTAGAGAGCAAGTGCGCACTGCGGCTGAGCTATCACCACGGTCAGCATCATAATTAACTGTCCGAATTCCACGGCTAGATGCCCAAATCACTCTCCTCATGCAGAGTCTTTTGTAAGCCGTGTCAGCCTGAGGCCAGGATTTCAGAAGTCAAACCCCTACCCGGCTCAGGGGTCTCCTCCTGGCCATGCATCAGCCCCTTGACTACACCCCAAAATAGGCTCCTGGTGACTTGAGGAAGGAGACACAGACCCGGGAGGGTGTAGGGGTTCCAGCCTGGAGGACCAGCCTACGGCCAGGGGATGGGGTGGGTGGACATGAAGTGGGACTCAGGACCCTCGCTTGGCAGTCCCAAACCCCACGTGTCCTCTGCTGAATCCATACACCTAGCAGCCACTTAATAGTCACCTGTAAATCAATCTACTTTTGTTCTTCTTCACTGAAGTATAGTTACTTTGTGAAGGACAATATAACTGGAAAATCCTTATTACCTGCCATTAATAGAAGGTAAACCTAAAACTAAAAGCCTGGTGTTCCACAGTCCTTGGGGTCACAAAGAGTTGGACATGACTTGGCGACAAACAGCAACAAAACTAAAACGACAGTGACACGGCGCCACAGTCGAGTCCAGTGGGTTTTTGTTCTCCCTACACTATTCTCAGAAATGTGTGAAAGACTGACTATCCCCAAAAGAGCTTTTCTTCTGGACCCAGCTGGAGGGAAGGAAAGAGAACTGACAAGGCAATAGTGCAGGAGCGACCTGGGGTGGTTGGGGTGTGGGGGTTCAGGTCTAGAGTGCGCTCCCCTAGGCCGTGGGTCCCCCAGGCCCCAGGACGGAGCTCCACTCACCTGGTCCCAGGCGAGGACACAAGCCTCCCCCGACAGCTCACTCCTCCTTCAGCCCCAGCAGGAAGAGGCCCCTCTGCCTGCTCAGGCCCTCTGAGCCGGCTCTAAGGGTGGCAAGTCTGCAGCCCGCCTGAGCCTTCCTTCCTGCCTCACCCTGCTGTGCTCCTGGCCCTAGGGAGGGGAGCCAGCCCTGAAACCCAAGGAGCAGCCGTCCTCGGCGAGGCGCCGGGGTGCGCATTAATAGAAGCTTCCTCAGGCCTCTGACACGCCTGGGCAGCTGCTGAGCCCGTCCAGTGGCCTCGCCCACGGCCAGCCCACCCTGGCTCAGCCCAGCACACTAAACTTAGCTTCCATCCCCGGCGGGAGTCACTGCCGCCGCCCCAGCCCGGAAGGACACGGCCGCCGGCCCCCAGGCGCCCACTGCCCCGGGACCACCATGTCCCCGACCAAAACCCTGAAGGTCCGAGTGGCCCTCCTCTGCATCCTGGTGGGCACTGTGCTGGCCCTGGTGGGCGTGGTGACGGACCACTGGGCCGTGCTGAGCCCCCACGTGGAGCACCACAACACCACCTGCGAGGCGGCCCACTTCGGCCTCTGGCGGATCTGCACGAAGCGGATCTTCGTGGGCGACAAGGAGAGGAGCTGCGGCCCCATCACCCTGCCCGGGGGTAACGTACCCGCCCCGCCCGGCCCTGTGGGAGGACGGGGCTCCCCAGACCGGATCAGAGCTGCACCGGCTGGTGGGCCAGCCGCGCGCCTGGGCGGGGGCGGTGGGCCGGCCGCGGTGGGGCTGGCGGAGGCGGAGCCGGCCTGCGAGGCGCAGGCGCTCGTCTCCAGCTATTCCCGCGCTGGGGCTCAGGGCTGGTCAGGGGCAGGGGTCTGGGTGGGCGGACAGACCGCGGGTCAGGAAAGAGAACGCGGATCTACAGACTCAGCCTGGACGCACCCCCCAGCCAAACGCAGCCCTCAGGTGGAAGGGCCGCCTCGGTGGGAGTCCATTCCAGGCTGAAGTGGGGACACACTCCTAAAGGGTTACTGGGCCCTGGGCAAAAGGAGAATGCAGGACTCCTCCTCGTGATTATCAGGAGTCTGAAGGCGGCAGCAGGAAACCCAGTGGGCGTCCCTCCTGGGTGCCGGCCCTGAGCGCCCACACAGGTGACTTGCCTGTGAGGCAGGACTGCTTTGTGCGAGGACTGTGTGTCCTGCGCCCCCTCCTGGACCCAGCCCCCCTCAGACTTAGGAAATGCTTCCTCTTGCTGCGATTTAAAAGCCTGCCTCACTCTCCTAGTGGTGAGCGAGCCACACTTGAAGGAGCTCTTTGTGGAGCACACCCGGTGTGAGGATGGCCAGGCTGCTCTGCAGGCGTGGAGCCCGCCACATTCTCAGTGGACGGAGCACCTGCTGCGGAAAGAGCCTGCTGGCGGCACTGGAGTCTGAGCTCTGTGCAGGCCCTACCCACCACCCCCTAGAGGGCCGGGCGAGACTCCACGTCTTCCTTTAACACACGGGCTCAGGTCCAGCAACCCAAAGTCCCCTCCAGCGTTCCTTCCAATGTCACCCCAAGGTGGCCGGCGACCAGGGTGAGTGCAGGCTCCCACCTGGTTTTCAGAATTAGTCTGTTATCAGGCTGGGTGTTCCTTGAACCCTGCCCTTCAAGAAAGGCACTGCTAAGTCCCCAAAGACCCTGCGGTCTCTGGGGGGGATGAAGGAGTCCAAACCCCACCCCTCCACTCCTCGCCTTCCTTGCCCTTCCCCCCGCTGACCCCAGGAAAGCCCTGCCCTGCTCACTCCCATCAGACACCTGGAAGACACAGCAAGTCCCAAGCCTGAGGGCTCTCACAGGCACGGACATGTGCTCGAAGGGTATCATGTAGCCCAGATGCCCACGCCCCGCGGCCACTGCCGAGCACACCCATAAACAGATGCACCATCCCGCCAGCCCTCCTGGGCAGGGCAGATTCTCCAGGGGCCGTGCATGGGAACGCACTGTTATGGCCCACCTGTCCTTGGCCCTTTAAAGCCTGGTGAATTTACACAGCAGATGGGCAGGGTGGTGAGGGGAGTCTATGCAAGGAGAGACAACTGGTGGGATGTGCCCAGACCGGCCACAGGGGACGAGCCGACTTGGCCTGGCCGCAAGCCTGAGTCGAGTCGACCTCTAGGCCGTCTTCTCCTGGTCCAGAGTGAATCGCACCTTCTGAGCCTGTGAGCACTGCCTTGGCCTGATGAGCTGTCCAAGTGCACTCCTGCCTTCTCCTCTCTCCTTTCTCTGCAAGGGGACGTCGTTTTCCTTCCCCACCCATCCTGCCTGTGCTCTGCTGGATCACTGTTTCTTGGAGGAATAGAGTTCATATGCCTTCTCTCATTAGTTAACAACAACATCTACAAATACAAGTATAGCACTGTCTGCCAAACATATATATTACATATGTTAGCTTTGGATGACATCAGAAAAAATGACAGGGTAAGAACCTCCAAAAATTCTTTTCTCCATAAAAACAATAAGAAAGTTGGCTAACACGATCGGAATAAACTTTTTCAGAACTCTAGAAGTTAATCAGTCTTGCAGCAATAAGCAAGTGCTTATTCAAGAAAGAGGGGTGAATCTCAGTAGGAACAATGAGGTTTGTGGTATCTTAAGCTGCTATTCCAGTTCTTTCCTCCCTGACTCTGTCACAGCCTCAAAAACCAACAGCCTGCCATCAGAGTGAAGCCAGCTGCCTAGAAGTCACCAGAAAGGACAGACTAGGGCTGGATCCCTTTCAAGGCCTCATTCCCAGAGTGCTGTCATTATCTGATCTGTCTGGTGGTTCCCTAGAAGTCCCCACTTGCAACGCTGTCTTTATTTGACCTGACTCTGAGCTCATCCAGTGGAAAAAGTCTTTTACCCAGGAGGCATTTGTCAAAAACAATTAGAGACAGTTGTTTAATACCATAACTGCCTAAGGGAGCAGATAACAGAGCAAACAATAGGCTAACCAGAAAACTGGAGAATAAGATGGGTGGCTTTGAAAAGCTCCAACATATTCCTGGGAATTTAGGAGGTCACGTGGGTCCACAGTGCAACAAGTATGCACAGGAAAGATCTGAGAAGGCCATAAGCTCTCACCTCTGGCTTATGTGGAGCTTCGTGAAGAAAGAGAGAGAAAGAAAGAGAGGAGGGAGAGAGTACGAGGAAGGGAGAAAGAGAGACGGAGAAGGAAAGGGAGAGAGCAATCACGGAGCAGGGGAGGGAGGGGAAAGAGAAAGGGAGAAAAAGGCGAAGGCAGAAACGTAGGCTACTTCGCTGAGTGCTTGGCTGTCTGCTAGCACAGAGCTCCTCAGCAAAGCCTGGGAGAGGCATGGCTTCCAAGCGTTCTAGGAAATCTCTGTGAGCTGACCACCAAACTAACTGAGCAGAAATTTCAGTGGCCATACATGAACAGACTTCACATATTTAATTCAGAGATGTAATTTGACAAGCAACAATAACAAACAGCCACAGAAACAAACCCTGGGGAAGAGTGGACATCTAACTTCCAAAGTTATAGTTTAAAATGTCAAGTTTTAAATTTTAAATCAAAAAAGGTTACAAGACACAAAGGGGCTGTGGTCTCCGATGGGCATCCACAGGGCCCCCTGCAGCGGAGCTTCTGGTTCAGCACAGGGGACACTGGTCATCCTCAAGTACTGAGTCAGGAGGGGACGGGCGGGCAGGCCCATCCGCTCACCGGAAGACCTGCCACGGAGGAAGGGAGCCGGGACCTCCAGACGCCCTCTGGAAGCGCTTAGTGGGGTGGGGGGTTGCCTGGACTTGTCCTCACACAATCTGCAGCACCAGACTTCCCCAGAGCCTGGTGCTGGTCTGGGGGTGCTGACACCCCAACTGCCACCTGAGCAGGAGGACCTTTGGCAACGTGGACGTGCCTGCCTTGGCCGGGTCCTCGATGGGCCTTATGTCCAGGCCACTCGTGCTGAAGGCTTCTAACTCAGGGTCTGCAAATTGTCATGGAGGCAGCCAATTGTGAAACACGCTGGAATTCAGTCAATTCCCTTCAGAGGGTTTTCAATGGGAACAAAAATTGGCCCTTAAAGAATGAGACAGAAATTATTCCTCTGTCCAGAGGGAGACCCTGGGGGACCGGTCACCTCTCACGAGCCGTTAGAGCAGGGCTGCTAGAGAGTCTACAGCTGATAACCTGATACACGCGCGAGAGCTCCATTAAGCCTGAAAATAGCACCAGAAGCGCCTGACATCACCAGCGGCAGCCACACACCCCAGGTAACTCAGCTCAAAGGAGAGTGATTTAAATATAGAAGCTCAAAGAAAAGGCTGTTTACTTCACGGAACATTTGCTGCTGCTAAACCAGGCTCTATATCCCGGGGTCATTCTCTTCCTCCACCGCGGAGCAGCAGTAACCCTGACATTGGGGGGTCAGGGGGCCAGAGGTTTCAGTGGGAGATGATACATCTCAGGCAGACGGAAGCCTGGACCCCAGTGAAAGCTATGACTGGAAGGTTTTTTCCCCAAAAGCAACGAGGCACCAACACCTGGTGGTCATTAAACTGTGGCCTGAAGATAAAAAGAAAAGGAAAGCACAAAGCAGATGCTTCTGAACCAGGAGCAGAGTTTCCTACTGAGGTTCAAGGACACACAGGAAAACAGTTAAGTGCAGCGCCTCACACAAATAAAAAGCAACATAATTCAGTTTTTTAAGAAACAAAATAGTGTAAAATAACCCATTCATCTACTTCCTAAATCAGCAGTAAAGAACATTAAGCCATGCAATAAGCAATAGTCTTTTAATTTTACAGTATATTTAGTTGTAAGAGAGATTAAAAGAGAAAAATGGAGGAGAAATTATATTGAAAATCAGTGTGAATTTCTTTGTTCTGAGTTCCTCCTCTGCCCCCTACCAAATCCAGATTTTTGGCCTTGTGGCCAATACACATCTTCCATGGCTTTCCCAGCGCTAATCAAGTGGGCCGAGCAGCTCACCCGGGAGGTCTCAGCTGCGCTGCCTCTGTGCTCACAGGCATGGAGGGCCTAATGCTTGAGATGATGGTCACCCGTGGCCCTTCATTCAAGTCCACACAATGGCCCACTCAGCAAAGCCCTTCAGGCGGCATTTTAAGGGGCTTGGAGCCAGGTTTCTAAACCTGGCTGAACATCAGAATCTCTGGGAAAGTTCTTGAAAAAGACTTTGTTTCCCAGGTCACACCCAAGGCCTCAGGATGGGCCTGGATGCTGATTGGAAACCAGTGCTGGGTTGTGTGTGACCCAGGGTCTGGCAACCCCAGCGCCTCTGGCATCTGAGGGCTGCTAGTTCTGTGCCCTGCAGGCTGTCCAGCACATCCCAGGCCACCTCCCGCCAGGTGCCAGTAGCCGTCTGCCCAGCGGGGACACAGAGATGTCTCCAGACACTGCCTGGGGTCCCCTGGGGACAGAAGCAGCCCCAGCTGAGAACCACTGTCTGGCCCTGATTGACCATGTGTCCTGCAGTTCCAAACAGACTTGAACTCTAGGCTTCAGTTACCTCATCTGCCAAATGGGCTCAGTACCCAGTGCTCTGTGCCTGGACTGAGTCAGCCTCAGCTCCCTGAAGATCCTCAGGCTCTTATACAGCCCCTTTCCCACCAAACTTTTGGTCTAAGGGTGGAAGAAAGATGCTTGTTTCAGCCCAGAGTCAGGGTTTAGAGAGCAAGCCAGAAGCCCCAGGAGGACTGGCCCGCCCCCTCCTTGCCAGCTCCCACCCCAGCTGCAGCCCTTTCTCTCAACTGTCTCCCTCCTTTGCAGAGAAAAACTGTTCCTACTTCAGGCATTTTAACCCAGGCGAGAGCTCGGAGATCTTCGAAGTCACTACTCAGAAAGGTGAGCCTGGGTGGAGGGTAGGGAGGGGGAGGAAAAGTGGATTCCACTACTCCCTGCTGAGCTGGAAAATCCCTGGCATGAAAGCCCCAGGCTCCTGCTTGATGACAAGCAGCCCCTCCTGAAGTCTGTCAGCGGCAGCCTGGCCAACCTCTGTGCCCAGAGACGGCAGCTCCCACCTCCAGGCGTCTCAGGTCTCTCCATCAGAGCTCCCACGCACACATACGCATGCCCAGGTACACACATGCACACAAATGCACACCCTGGCACACACTGGCACACACACACAGATCCTCTCCGGCACTGAGCTCTGTAACAAGCCGCACTCTGTCATCCTTCCAGAGGCTGCTTGTCAGTCCCAGGACAGACCACCCTGAGCCTGGGTGTCACCTTCAGCCCTGACTCTGGGAGGGAGGTTTCTGCTTCAGGCAGGTCTCCAGCCACAAATCTCCGACCACCTTCCGAGGCCTCTGCCCCTGGAAGGAGGACCTTCATTTTGGTGCATGGACGACCTGGAGAAGGAATTAGGTCTTGTGGACATCCTGGCCCCATCCTTTACTCATGTGCCACTCGGAAGGAATGATTTCTTCTCTGGCCCTCAGTGTTCTCACCTGGGAAACAGGGACGGCAGAATGCAGAGCAGTCGCTAACCTGGGGGCAGGAACAATAGGTGAGGGGACGCCGAGCCCCTCCTGAGGCCCCGGCGTCCCTGCGCTCGTGTGCCGCAGAGTATAGCATCTCGGCCGCCGCCATCGCCATCTTCAGCCTGGGCTTCATCATCGTGGGCACCCTCTGTGCACTCCTGTCCTTCCGGAAGAAGCGGGACTACCTGCTGAGGCCGGCCTCCATGTTCTACATCTTCGCAGGTAGGATGGGGCTCCCGTGGGTGCGGGGCCGAGGGATGCTCTCGCCTCCCTCCCCAGCCCGCTGGGGTGGGGGCTGGGTTTGGACAAGGCCCGGCTCCACACCCCTGCTCCCCATGCCCCCGTGACCCCGCCCCCCGTGACCCCCCCCCTCCGCTCCCCCACCTGAACCCGCCCTCACCTTCCCCTCCGGACCCCCGCACCCCCCCGCCCCGGCTGTGCCCGCAGGCCTCTGACTCCCGGCCCCCACCCCCTGCCCCCATTCCCGGACCCCCGCCCCCCACCTGCCCCCCAGCGCCGCCCCGCCCCGGGCCTGCCCCTCGAGGCCTGCGGCTTGAGCCCGGCTGTGCCCGCAGGCCTCTGCCTCTCCGTGTCGGCGGAGGTCACGCGGCAGTCGGTGCAGCGCATGGTAGACAGCGAGCACACGGCCTGGATCGCGCACTCGCTCGCCTGGTCCTTCGTCTGCGCCTGCGTCGCCGCAGCCCTGCTCCTGGTCGGCGGCCTCGCGCTGCTGCTCCTCGCGCTGCCGCGGATGCCCCGCGACCCCTGGGAGTCCTGCATGGACGCCGAGCCCGAGCACTAGCCCTGGGCCCGGGCGCGGGGCCCGCCTCGGGAGGCCGAGCCCAGGACAGGCTGGAGGCGGCAGCGTGACTTCTCCGCGTCCCCACTGGGCGCACGCGGCGCGTCGCTTCTCCCGGGCCAGCCAGTGACACGCAGCACTTCTCCGCGGCCGGCCAGTGGACACTTGGCGCGGCCCGCCTGGCCAGTGGACTCGGCCCGGCCGGCCAGGAGGGGCGGGGCGGCCGGTGCGGGGGTCCTCGGGGGTCCTCGACCTGCCTCCCCGAGGTTCCTCCGCGGCTCGCCAGACGCCCTGGGTGCTCAGCTGTACGAGGCGCCAGCGCCTCTCTGCTTCCTGGTCACCCGACATCCCCTCCTTGGCTTCTGGGAGACCCGACAAGCACTTTTTAACTGGTCTGACTGCAATTTGAAATAAAAACTCTTTGAAACTTGTCTTTCCTTGGCCTTGCGTAGAGATCACTTGGGTTCCTGACCACACAGCCTAAGGGCCCCCTTGACCCAGAGGAGAAATGAAGGCATAGGCCACGGATGGTGAGGACTTCTGTGGGGACACGGGGACAGAGGGTCTGTTTACCGGTGAGATTTAGAGGCTCTGAATTCCAACTTCTAACTCTGGGCCCTGGGTTGTCTTCAGCAGAAACCAGAGGCCATCTGAATTGGCAAGCGCGTGAAAAACAAGGAGTGTTATTTCCAGAGCTCCCAGTGCCAGAGGCATCCCAGCGCTGACACAGGGCTCCAGCCGCCCTGCCACGAGGGTCTGGTTTCAGACGCTGGATTTTTGTGGCAGAGAACATTAGGTAGCGGGCTTAGCACCTAGACACGAAGGGCCACCTGGAGAGTCACAATTTACACTCTTTTGCCTTTGAATCCCCTGCATTCAGCTAGTCCTTGGGGATGGAAAGCCAGACTCTTGAGCAGAAAGGACCCTGTGCCCCTTACCTTGATCTGTTCCAGAGGCCGTGGCCAACCCCCTCTTGCAGGGATGGGTCTCTTGCTAAGAATGGTTTTTATACTTTTAAATGGTAAAGAAACATCAAAGAGGAAAAAGATTTCATGATGTGAAAATTTCATAAAATTCAGATTTCAGTGTCCATAAATAAAGTTTTATCAGAACTGCCAGAGATAAACAAAGCCACAGGTATCCTGGTCAGAACAGATTTTAATCAGTAACTCACTATCACAGCAGGAACAGAACTCCACTGTATGCCCAGAGGAGATCAGGTTTCTAGGGTGGGTAGGCTCTGTAGAGTTAGAGAAGCAAAGGGCTGCCCAGCGGTGGAAGGGGGTGGGCCTGGGAACCCGTCTGGGTTGGCTAACAGGAGGTGATCCAGTTAGGTGCCAACCCTTACACAGAGGCTGGGAGACCAGGGCCTGTGGCAGGTTTTGGCTGGACAAACAGCAGTCTTTAGGCAGCCTTGAATTTTCTCAGGCAGACAGTTTAAGAGGGGCTGGGGTCATCCTCAGGATGTGGCCTTGAGCGGTTAGAAACTATGTTAGTGTTTGTTTGCATCTTTCGAGGCCAACGGTGAGTGCAGAGAGGGCTGGGGGCGCCAGGCTGGAGTCTGGTCCCTGTGGCTCTAGTTCCTACTGGACTGGTGTGAACTGAACGGTCGTCAAACCATAACGTGTTCACTTTCTTAACTTTTTAAAATTCGTCAGATCGCACGAGGTAAGGGAGGTGGCAGAGCCAGGACTAGCAACCCAGTTAGATAAATAACATTTAAGTATGAGATCTTTTAAAAAATGTGGTAAAATATACACAGCATGAAATTTACCACCTTTATTTCTACGTGTCCAGCTCCGCCATGTTACCCACTGTCCATGGCGCTTTTCATCTTGCCAAACAGAAGCTCTGCCCTCTTTAAAAGACTCCCCGCCCCCCACCCCTCCAACCATACACTTTCTGTCTCTGTGAACTTGACTGTTCAGGTGCCTCATACGAGTGAGAGCAAACAGTATTTGCTCCTCTATGTCTGCCTCACTTCACATAGCGCTAGTTTGTCTTCTTGGGGCTTTGCTCCTGACAAGTTTCTGGCCTGAATGTGAAAGCCCAGCCTCCTGGAGATACTTGCCGATTCGGCTTTAAGCCTGCCTCTGTCTTCGCCCACAGAGCAGTCCTGGTAGAACCAGGGAGAAACAGGTGGTGGCGGGGCGGGGCGGGGTGGGGGGGGCGGTGTTTGCAGCCACAGTCTGAGGTCTTCAGCTCTGAGCTTGAGGAGCTCACACCACCACCCAACTCACTGATGCAAACAGCCCCGCCCCGCGCCCCGCGCCCCGCCCCGCCCCGCGCCAGTCGGAAGCCCATCCATGCTGCGTGTACAACAAAGGGGCGACCCAGCATGTGCCTCATGGGCCGAAGGACGTCCGGAAAAACAGGGATACAGTCCGGATACGTCCCAGAGGCAGGGAGGTGGCAATGTACAACCCGCTCCACCTAATGGGAAGGAAAATGAGAAAAGGAGCCGACGCCAAGGCCGCCCCCACCTCAGCGAGAGGCTGCCCCCAGTCACTGAGGCCAGGAGGTCCTACCTGCCAGCTCCAGAAATCCAGGTGTGAGCCCTTAGCAGAGAGACCGATTCCCGGAACAGAGAGCCATGCTCTGTGGGTATCGCAGAAGTGAAGTGCTCTCTGCAGAGGACCGGACCGCCTGGCTGGAAGAAGCGTCGTTTTCCTCCCACCTTCTCCAAGGATTTGGACGGTGTCTCAAGCCCGAAGCGGTGGCCTTCGGGGTGCGCACAGACTCGCTCCAGCCCGTGGCCCCAGGACGGCACGGGCTCAGGGGGACATTCTTCGGTCTGGTCCTTTCTTCTTCCTGGGCCCACTTCCAGCCCCCCGGCGGAAAGCCTTAAAATGACATTTCCGTTGCTTTTCTTACGGATGGCCAGGAAAGGTTTGAGAGAGGAAGCGGTGTATGATGAAGGTAAACAAACGAGCTGCAGAGGAGAGGAGATGCCGTGCTCCCTAACCCGTCTCTGCTTGCGGCCTCATAGCTCCCTCGTGGAAGGACCTCTGCTCACCAGACCATCCAAGCTAAGCGCCACCGCTTCCCGGCCCCCTCCGCCGCCAAGGCCCTTGGCTCAGTCACGTGTTCAGCGTCCCTTTTTCATACAAAGTATGGTTCCCCCGGTCAGGATGTGGACGTCTTTGGGGACCATTGTCCTGTCTCATCCCCTGACTACAGCATATGTGCTGAGCCAGGACAGGACCTGCTTCTGGACAAAACCAGGGATGGGTAGTGGACCTGCCCCTCACGACCTAGAGTTAAATATAGTCAGTGACTTTAAAATAAAGCTAAGTGCCATGCGATTTAGGTTCCTTGGCCGCGGGTGGCCTGCCCCCTTTCAGAAGCTGCTGGAGTCCTCCTGACTCCCCAGGGCCCAGCGTGGACATGCCTTTAACCCCTCTGTGCAAAATCCATGCTTTCTTCCTTGTGTGCCCTTGACACTGGGCTCATATTCCCAGTTTCTACCCCGTTCTGCATGGTTCCCTGCACCTGCCTTGCTGGGTGATGTTTTTCTGAGTCACCCTGGCAGCTAGAACCTTCCCCACCCAGTCAGACACTCCACACGGTGCCCCCGGGGGGCACTGGCACATCAGACAGGTGTGTGAGCTAGAAGAGGGCAGGGGTGCTCCAGAGAAGCAGCAGGACGCACAGGGAGAGGACCACCAGAGCTCACTGGGGACCTGGGTCATGCCCTCAGGGGCCCACAGCCCTGTGGCTCGCCCTGCGCTGGGCCTGGGCCCCTGCCTCCACCTCAGCGGAGCTCACAGCTGCGGGTCCAGATAAGATGGGTTTTCTCAGCTGGAACACGTCAGCCGGCAATCTTTAAGAACAGAGAGGTTTCTGCTGAACACCTGAAACTAACACAGCTTCAATTAAAAGAAAAAAAGTAACAGATAGGTTTCTACAAGGCCTTTGCTGGATGATTCAAAACTATCTTTAATGACACTAGAGCACACTTTTTTTTTTTTCCAAATGCTGTCTCTTCCACTCTTTAGCACAACCAGCAGGAATGATCTAGGTCTTAGAAGGCCTATAGCAGGGTCCCCAACCTCGGAGACCTAGTGCCTGATGATCTGAGATGGAGTGGGTGTAATAATAATAAAGTGCACAATAAATCTGATGCACTTGAATCATCCAGAAGCCACCCCCCCACCCAGTCCTTGGAGGCCAAAAAGGTCCATGGTGCCCAAAAGGTTGGGAGCTGCTGGCCTGCAGGGTCACAGGGAGGAGAGTTGATCTGTCTGGTAAAGCCTGATTGCTTACACAGCTGTTACTTTGGTCCCAGGTCACACTGCTCGCTTTATGCCCAATCGCCAAGTTAAAAGAGGACTGACTCCTCAAAACTTTGAATAGGAGACTCAGCCAAGAGTGTCCACTTCTGCTCAGTTTGTAGAAACCCGTGCCTCTTTAGATACCAAGCCGACAGAAGACCTAACAGCAGGTGCGTTTGAAGAGCAGGCCCAGAGACAAGCCACCTACCACCGGACTTCAGGCCCATCCCTTTTGGCTTCTGTTCATGTCTAGAGGGCTTGTCAGAGATGCCTCAGATTACATTTCTGTCCAACCCGTGGGCAAAACAGCATCAAACCCATTCTCCTCTAGTTTGTTTGCAGGGGAGCCCAGAGGGCAAGCCACGTGACCAGCCAGCCGAGACCACCTTCCAGAACCTTGGCTGGTTCACCCCATTGTCACACTAGTGTCCTCTCTTCTCAGGAATTAGCCCCATGGTCTCCCAAAACAATGGTTTAAATCAATTTGCAGAGCATCCGCTTTAATGAGCTAAGAGCGGGCTAACACCACATTCTGCAAGCTGCAGCTCCCATTCTATTTAATCACCTCCCTCTGTGGATTTAAAATCCACCAGAGCTTCAGAGCAATGGGAATTTCATCACTTTCCCAAAAGCCTGTATGGTAAGTTTATGCCTACAGACCAGGAGATGCTAAGGTAGGCAGCGTCCATCAAAGTTGACGTAACCATGGTGAAGCTGTTAAATCAAGGGTTCCCACAGTGACACCTGGGAAGACACAAAAGGTGACTGTTAAAGCTAAGTGAGCGGGGATGTGGCTGCACCCGGGCCATCACTGCCAGCAGCAGTCGGCATCTGGCAGAATCTCACTGGCAAAGGGCATCTGTGGGGAGGGGAGAGGGTCCTTAAGCTCTTCTCTGAATCCACCCCTCTGAGCTGCTTCCGCCGGCATTTCAGGGTGTGCTCTGTAGAAGGTGCAGAGCCTATGCTGTAGGTCTGGGGCCTCGGGACCAGATCTCTGTCACCGAGAAGCTCACCAGCTCCCAACTCAAACACAAAAACTGTGGTAACGCGAGTATAAGGCCCTTAGAGGAGAAGGGAGCTAATTCCAACTGGGGAGTGTGGGAGGTGAATTTACAGAATCCTGAGTGATAAGCAGCACTCGCCAGAGCAGGCCTGGGTGTCCTGGTGCTGAAGGGTGAGCTGAGAAGCCAGGAAGGGCGAGGGTTCATCTAGGGAAGGAAGGGGAAGCAGTCTGACTTAGGGCACTGTGTGCAGCGCTCCAGAGTCCAGCTAAGAAGTTGAAGGTGCGACAGGAAACCACGGAGGGCTTCCCGGCAAGAGTGGCACCATCAGATCCACTTCAGAAAGGTAAGTCAGCCGCAGTCGGTAGGGTGAACGGGAACTGAGGCCATGCGATCAGGATGGGTCCTCACATCTGAAGAGAGGGTCTCCATCCTTGTGGGAAGTGGTTTGTTAGGACAACACCGCTGTGTGCATCGGGCGTCAGAGCCCATTACAGACCCTGCCTCAGCTCCAAGGCACAGGGACGTGGGCGTGTTCCAGTTTAGCCAAGCTCCATTTCAGCGCTCCCCAAGGCGACTCTCCATTCTCCAGCTCAACCCATGCTCCATACAGAATGATCCCGCCTTGCAGTTTTGATGAAATCACATTCTTCTACTTTCATTCTCAGAAAAGTGCTTCAAAGAGCACCAGTAATGCACTGGAATTAACACCTGTGAGTCTTATTTGTATGTTTTCCATTGAAAATTGGTCTTGGTTACGTCCTCTAGAGCAGATAGCAGCCCAAGGGCTTCTCCACAGCCGTTTGATTTATATGTAAAGAAGTGTGTTTCTTTGCAAAACCCAGAGATGATTTATGTCGGATCAGATCAACTCAAAGAAAGCAGGATACCCATCTTGAATATGATTCACTGCGCTAAGAATTGTAACTTGTCCTTAAGAAAGGCCGACTGTCCCATCTCCCCACATTTGCAAACCTGAAGCACAGCATACTCGTTTGATTCATGGTGCCACATTAATGGGAGGTTAAAATAAGACCGCCACGGCACACAAAGCCTCTGTGACCGGCTAATGCTTCTTGAAGTCATATCATGGCACATGCGAAGAATTATTTCCCCAACAAAAATGAGACCCTGACTCAGGCCAATTTTGTGCCCAGCCAGCATTTGGAGGGGAGGGGAGGCAGTGTGATTAAATGCTTGGCACACCCCCTAATATGTTGATGTTGATGTCAACTAGGTTTACAATGTCTGAAATAAATTCTGGGTTGCACAAGCCCGGCATTAATAAGGGACTTGTTAAGAGCAATTCATGATTGTCTCTTCTCTGTCAGCTCAGTCGTGTCTCTTTTCGACTCTTTGGATTGCATCCTACCAGGCTCCCCTGTCCATGGGATTCTCTAGGCAAGAAAAGTGGAGTGGGTTGCCATTTCCTCCTCCAGGGGATCTTCCTGACCCAGGGATCAAACTCACGTCTCCTGCATTGGCAGGAGAATTCTTTACCAGTGAGCCATCTGGCTTACTTTTTTAATTTGAAAAGGGCTGATGATCTTTAAACTTTTAGGTAACTAACACCCGAAGCCTTCAGGCCTTTACTACCGCTGAAGTTTAGAGATTTAAGTTGCAAATTTCTGAAAACTAGAGTCACAATTTTACAAATTAATATTTAGTTCTGTTACTTTAGCTGGTTTTACTGATTAATATCATGAATAAAATCAAAGTACTGTGCTTAACTTCTGTCAGACCTTGGATCTTGAAAGGAAGCAGAGGATAGTGTTTCACAGATAATAAACAGATCTCCAAATTATTAAAAAGGCATTTTATTATAAATACATTTTAGTTGTAGCAGTAAAATACATTTTGTGTTACCATGAATCTTTTAAAACAAAAGAATTTCACTGAGACAATGATCACAATGTAGGAATTGTAGAACTCCGAACTGAAACCTTGTTCTAAGGAACCAATGTGGCCAAAGTAATTCCAAAACTAAGTTTTAAAAGAAAATGACAAAAAAGAGAAGGAAATAAAAACCCTAGAGAGTGGCTTTGGGGTTATTTTATGGTACAAAGTCATTTTTACTTTTAAGGATAAACTCTTTAGGCATTAGAATTCTCAGATGAGGTATCATTAACCACAAAGAAAAAAATAATAATTTTGCCAAAAATTATGATTATTAGATAGATGGCTGTACAGCTGGTACTCTTTGAAGAGATGGAAACGGATCAAATCAGTTTTATGTAACCTCCCTTGGGAAGGCTTGCCAAACTAAGACCCTGTATGAATTTGCAACTGTATGAAGTTAGCTGAATAAGTTTAGGTAAGAACTGTATTCCTGAAGCATTTTAAAAAAACACTGTGTCACTAATGAAGCCTTCAATAAAATGCAAAACCCATTACCTTTATAATTTAGAGGAGAGGTATTTTATTCACCCTATTTACCTAGGATACAACTACCACATTTAACCAGTACCTTCATGGGTTTCAAAGAATCAGACTGGATGACTGGCACAGAAAGCGGATACAGTACTTGTCATACACACGGGTTATGAGAAGCTGGCATGGTCTGGATACATAAAAACCTGACTCGTCCTCTGTGGGGGGTGGGGGCTGAGAAACATTCTCAGGTGTAGCTGACCTGTCAGGACTTCAACCTGGACAGAGCCCCCCGACCAGCTGGACGACAGAGCAAGGTCTCTGCATCCAAGGCATCGTGCAAGGCAAAGGGCAAATAAACTGAAGCTCCCTGTGAGCTGCAACTGAATACAGTGACCTGTGCCGAACATACAAGCAGTCCCACCAAAGATTATCAAGGCTTTCAAGGAGGAAGTACTGTGTTTTAAGAATTCCAAAGCTGTGTGTTCTAGGTTGCTTATCATATGGTCTACGTCTAAGTCATTCTATAATCTACTACCTTAAAAATAATTTTTTCTCTCTTTCTAGTCTCAGTAAATTCAAAGCCAAACAAAAAACCAGAGGCAGAGACCAATACCTCTCAAGCTGCACTCCAGGGGAAATATTAACGACAATAACACACAAATTTTAAAATATCCATAGACCTGTAGGTTTATTATATTGTAGGCAGTTTCTCTCAAAAATAACTTGCTCATACATGTGCACCTATAGTTTATGAATAACTCATGCTGTGTAGGTGGAAGATTCCTCTAGACTGTTTCTTGCAAACATATATAAATTTTTTTAAAGGTAGTAAAGAAAAAAAAAAAAAGGTAGCAAAGAAATCAGAGACAATTGTCAATTTTCTTCCCTAAACAATACTGCAGGCTCCCCTAACACCTATTGGCAAAGAATCCAAAATAAGTTTAACCTGAGAAACACATAATTTGAAAAGCAAATCCTTTGCCCTCACCTCTCTCATCCCCCAAAACATGAAAACCACAAAGACATCATTTGGGGATTATCTATCATTTTCCACGCTCAATGTCACTGCCGTCTTAGTCTGGGGCTTCTGACACCGAGGGCCTCCATAAACTCAAAGGGCATTCCCGTGCCAGTCCGATGGCTTCCTACCACAATGCTCATCTCTGTGTGCGGAGCATCAAGACTGACTCGAAGCTCTCCAAACAAATGCTCAGCTTCTAGACAAAAGCCCAGGCTGCAGTGTACAGGAAGCCAAACTCACGCTAGAAGTGACAGCACTCCTACCCTGACTTGGAAGAGCAGCCCAGACCTCAGAGGGTGAATGCTGGAGGCGAGAGGTGGCGGCCCCCACCCAGAGGGCTCTTTGCTCCCGCGGTCTTTCTCTGTGAACGTCCCGAATTATAACAGTGTCTCAAGAGATCAGTTCTGCACACTGAATAAATACATGCATGATTAAAAAGACCCTCGGACTTTCTCTAGACCAGTGGTTCTCAAGGTGTGTTGCCTGGACAGCAGCCTGAGCCTCGTCTGAATCTTTTTGGAAATGCAGACGACGAGGCTCCAGCCTGGAGTCAGAGATGGCGGGAGTGGGTCCAGCAGCCTGTACTTGACAAGGCTCCCGGGCAATTCTGACGCAGGCGCTCTACTCTGAGACCCACTGCTCTGTCCTACTCAGACAGGACAGACGTGTAAACAGATACTCCTTCTATTCTGTGTGGAAACCTATGGAATTCACCCCTTCCCCTCCACTGCTCAGACATAAAAAAAAAAAAAAAAGCTAATGACAAAATTTATTTCAAAAAATCAAAAAAAATTTAATATTGGTTTCCCCTCCTATACATAGTTCTAAGGCAGGCAGTCACATGCTAGTATGCAAAATAAAATACAAAAGACACCTCATATGAGGTGTAGAAACAGCTAAAAGACTCCCAAAGAATATAATGAAAAGTCCATAATATTGTTTAATGAACTTATAGAATTATATAAAACTTACTATGCATTATGCTTAATATTCGTATCAAAATAAAATCTCTGTTGAACAAATTGCAAATAAAGTCTGGTCTAATACATTACTGGAACTATATGAATGTCTCTGGGTTTTCTCAACACTCCAGTTTTAGAAGCTTTAGGCTAACACTGTAAAACTGAGTTTAGGATTTAACCACGGTTCACGTTACTAAGTCTAGATTCTTCTGTTAGGTGCCTCCTTTCAAAGAAATTTAGAAACTCCTGTGACTATTTCCTTAACGTTTATTCCAAAGTAGATGATTTTCAAACATTTCAAAAAATTTAAATACATTAAAAATTTTGTAATTCTGTTTAATCTGATATTCTAATTTAAAGGAATAACAATGCCATTTCTTGAATGTGTTTTATAAAAATGTTAGTAAGATTCATTCCTTGTAACAATGGTCTTGAAATTGCTTATTAAATAGGTATGAAAGTAGTTAAGTGTGAATTTAGCAGCTTGACAGTGAAATCTCACCACATAAATATCCAACCTCAAGTAGAGGGAGAATATGAGAAACCTAATACAAGGAGTACTTTGAAGACTGAAATGCCGCTTACTATTTCCTGATGTCTTTATAATACGTGACGGACATCACTAAGTGATATTCTGAACAAGAAATCATAAGTAGAACATTATCCACTATTTCTAAGTGCTAAATAGTTGTGGATCAGGTGGCAAAGAGTGGAGCAAACCATCAGATCCACTCAAACATTTACTTTGAGATTTAGGAACACATAGGGTCATGCTAGAAATTGAGGGTTCTCCTACTTTAAAGGGATGGTTAGCAAGAAACATGTCTGGTAAATCTTACAAAAGACAAATTACTACCTTTGTGGAGCTACAAGAAAAACCACATAGCCTAAGTAACATTTAAGGTAGCAATTTGTATCTTTCAATATATTTAAAGTTTTAATCTTGTATTTTTATAGGCTTTTTCTGGATTCTCTTTTTAAAAACAACTCCAGTTTGAAAAAATGGTATCTAAGGATAACAGGTGTCTCTTCTTAAAATGGTGATTTCAGTAAATCTAATCTTCTTCATAACAGTAGTTGAAATCTAAAATTGATCTTGAAATTGGTTTTCACACCCTGGCTCTTTTTAGGCAAAGTGGCTCTCTCTAGTCAAGATGGCTGGAGATAAATTCTTACATGTTTATAGCTTTGCTCTCAGATGTGTACACATGGAAAATATGAAACATGTAAAATCGACTACATGAGAGCAAGATAACACTATATATTAATTATTTCAATTTAGGAAATTAGGTTAACTTTCTCAGCAATTTCAATGCCTCCATAAACATGGAAACTATTTTCACAAATAGGTCTTGGAGACTGCTATGTTTAATTAGGTAATGCTTATTCAGTGGGAATTCTGCTTGTTTTACTTATTCTGAAATTCTTTGAACTGAAAAGACCAATTGATGTTTACATCAAACCCAAACTTATTCTACAATCTTTGATGAATAAACCACACAAGGCAGTTTGTTATTTCATACATACAAAATGACCCGGATAGAAAGAAAGCCTGCCTGTCTCTGAGGAAAGGAAAATGAAGGTTATGTTGTTTAAACGGTCAATAATTAACTGCTGGTTAATCAAAAACAAAGCTCTGCTACAACAATCTGGCAAAGCACAAGCCAAAATGCCAAAATAGCAACCAAAACCCCCTTTAAAACACACCAGAAATATCCATGTTACATTGAATGAAGCTCTTCAAATCTTAATAGAAATTCATTTTTAGATCAGGAAAAAAAAATTAGCATGAAAACTCTACAAATTCTATCACCCAAAAGAACTTTAATGTAAAAAACAAAATCTCAGTAGCACTGAAATTAAAAAGTAAAATGAATAAAAAATAGTTCTGGCAAAAAAAAAAAGGAAACTTCAGAGTGATACAGAGAACAAAGAAGCAGAAAGACATCATGTGAACAATTGACTTCACTTGGAAGAAATCTGTATTGCAAGAAAAGGAAGTTGGTAACACTTGGCATTATCCCAGAGGTAATATCAAGCTTTAAAAATAAGGACGTTCCATCTGAACTAAGGTTGAACCTTTATATAAGGTCATCCCTTGGTATCTGCAGGGGCTGGAGTTCAAGTCCCTTCTATAAAATGACACAGTATTTGCATGTAACTCACACACTCTCCCATATACTTTAAATCATTCTCTAGATTACTTTTAATACCTGATGCAATATAAATGCTATGTAAATGGTTGCCAGTGCATGGCAAATTCAAGTTCTCCTTTCTGGAACATTCTGGAATCTTTTTTAGTATCTCTGATCTGCACTCGGTTGACTCTGTGACCATGGCCCCTGCAGACAAGGGAGCCGACCATCAACTGCTACATCAGTCTGATCCGTGGGCGCCTGCTCATGCTGCCCAAGTCAGATCCAGGAGCAGGAATGGTACTCTGAAGCCACGCTTCACTGCAATTGAAACTTGCAATGATTCTTGCAGTTACGATTTCCTCAAAACTGTCACAAGATATTACGCATACATAATACTCAAAGCACAGCTGGAAATATGGCATTAAGGAAAGCTGAGGACCAAGCCTGGAGGTTGGAGTACACGTTTGAAACCGAATCTAAGAGCGTACTGATGGGAACAACATTATGATTCCGAATGACTGGCTACAGGAACAACAAAGAAATGAGGATCACTCAGACATGCTCAGCACAGCAGTGGACTAGGAAGTAGCTATTATTTTTAGTTATTCAGAAATAACTGCTTAGAACATTGAAGTCACAACGACCCAACAGCTTCCTTATGCGAAGCTTCCATCATCAACATACTTATATAAGGTGGTGGGGTGGGCACATTTAAATAATTTTAAAACTAGTATTTCTTAAAGGTTCAGGTACGGAAAACAGGTAATTAGGCAATTACTTCATGACACAGGCTTAGTTGACAGGCCTGAGGTGACAGTTCAGTCTTCACCAACATACTTTCGGCCGTTCACCTAGCTGTGTCGTAGTCCTGGATGTGGGGGGGAGGAGGGTCCTCACTGACAAGAACGCTATTTTTCACAGACACCCTCACATCAGGGGGATCTCATTTTCATTTGGGCTCTATCTTGAGTTTTGTCACCAAGTTGGAAATACGCAGCTATATAGCAAAATTTTTTCTTCTTTTTTCATGACTAAAGTTATGTTGAGTAAAATCCAACACCGCTGAATGTGGTGATCTGATATCGTACAGAGAAACCAAGGTGCTGTGCAATTGCTGGCTCCGTTTTCCAACTGTGACTTGTACTAACCGTGACCACATGTGCAGTCGACACATCGACACCTGCCGCTGCACACAGCACCCGGCCTCGGCGGTGCAGCCACCTGCCAGCCGGCTGCACTCGGGACAGAAGGGGCTCTCCCCGTGCGCCCTGCGGCTCGGCCGCCTCCAACCAGAGGCCCTCCCCTCTCTTCTCCCGAGCCCCCAGGGCTGCAGGGGGCTGCTGCTGCAGCCAGGCTCCTGCTGTCCAAGTTTTCCTTTATCCCTCGCTTTTCAACTGTTTTAAAGTGGACTGCAAATATATGATGGCCTACTCAAAAGGAGTCTTCCAAAAAGCTATTTCTGAACGGATCATCAGGATCCATTCAGGATTTGCAATGTTTCCCAACCTTATCCTATTATTTTTTAAAAAAGGTTATATTGTAGTTTCAAGACACCTCTGAAATATAAAAGTAGTACTACTAGGTCAGGAAAACAATACGGACATGCTTTGCTTCAAAAGTGTCACAAGACCACACGTTTGAAGAGGGTCAATGCTTTTCTTTGGATTTTACCAAAGTTCACTCAAAACAATGTCTAGACTGTAGAATATTTAGGAGAGCTGTTTAAATTTATATTTTTGTACAAGTTCAGTGGGGTTCTTTCAGAAGAATCGAAAGACGAAAAACAAGGGTAGTTTTTGCCCCAGATTTTGATGAATTTTGATACATCTTTGATAAACATTATATTTCTTCTTTAATGATATTCCTTAAACAAAACAGTTAGCAAAATATTTGAATTTGCCATGTATAATGTCACATTTTAATGTAAACATCAAAAAAGGTACCAAAATTTTTACTGGAGGGAAAAGAAACCTTAAAGCGGCACAATTCTTTATACCACTGGAGAGAGGGGAAGCCAGATTACAAACATTTACACATGCATAGTGAGGAAAAAAAGATTTTTACTAAATTCACGCATTTTTAAAATAGTTATCAAGTCTACTAAGCACCAACAATCCTAAAAATTTTTCAGCTTCATGATTTGTTTAAAAAAAACCACACTATCAAATTAACATTAAAAACAAGCTTGAAGAGTAGCTTGTTCAAAAAATAACTAAGTATGCCCATGTTTTTTTCAGGTTACAAAAAACAGTGGCATAGGAAATACACCTGCAAAGAATGCCTTTAACTCTGTCCTACAGTGGATGGAGAGGACAACAGCACATCATACAGCCTAAAACTATAAAAGTTTTAGAGAGCAGCATCTTGCCACCAAAAAAAGCTGATGAAACTTAAAAGTGTTCAGAAGATGCTGCCCCTTTATTTTAAAAAATTTTCAATGAATTTAAGCAAAAATAACATACATTTGTACATCAACTGGCCATTTCTGGTACAGAAACCCAGCATATGGTAATATTATTGAATAAATGTAAATGCTACTTACAATTTTTTTTCTCTTTAAATACATTTTAGACAAATTTTTTTCTTTTTTTTTTTTAATAGTTGCACAATTAACTTCTTAGCTGCTAGCTTGATGCAAACATATATAACAATACACAAATTTAAAAATATTTTTTTTATTCCACATAAAAGCTGTCAAAATTCTGACTCACGTCAAAAATGCAAATAATGGAATATACTTTTAAAAAATTAGTTGCAAGTCTAGCAGCAAAGCAATTAAGTGAGAACATATTTAACATGAAAACAAAGCAAACTGTGCAGCTATAGGTGAAGGCTGGCTACCTTAGTTCTACTGATACAGAAATTAGAACATTCTCCCTGGAGGAAAAAAAGTGATTATTTAAAATAGGAGTAAAAGCCATTGCTGCCGGCTGAGCTCCCCAGGCTGAGTTCTTGAAACAGAGACAGAGGGTCGCTGCTCTTCTTGGCCTGCTCAGGTGGGGGCCTGGGCTTGGGAGGGGCCCGCAGCGCGCTGGCGTAGGACATGGCAGGCTTGCCGGCCCCGGAGCTCTGCGGGCTGCTGCTGCTGGCCGACTCGGCGATCTGCTTGTTGGGCATGAGCGGGGGGAACTGGCCGAGATGCTGCAGCACGCTGTAGTTGAAGGAACTGGACCCCTCAAGGCTCTCAGGCTTCAGATGTTCCTCGGGGGCTTTGACGGTCTTGGGCGGAGCTAGAAGCAGAGAACAGTAACACTGATTTAAGGGCAAGCCCAGCAACACCCAGGCACCTCATTAATATTCCGCGTCTCTACTGGTTTTCATCTCCAGGAACTCAGGGACAGACGGCTTCTGCCACAGAACCCTGAAATCACAACATATCTAACCAAACTTCTCCATCTCAGAAACACTTGAAAAAAAAATTAACTATGTGAGCTGCAATAACTAGACATATTAAAAACTGAAGGTCAAATCCGAAGGTCTGCTTCAAAAAACTAATTTGTTTAATTGTACACTTTGATATTTATTAACTACTCATAGTCTGAAAATGGGAGCAAATATGTTCTTTCTTAAATAAAAATGAGCTCTTCAACCAGTTGTCTGGTTAAGATAGCTTCTATTATTAACCGAAGAACAGTAGCATCAGATTCTGTTTCTTAAAAACGCTACCTTTTCTTGTAATATGTAAGTAAAAATGGAATAAAGTGAGAGAAGAACAGTAAACTTCACTTCACACTTCCTGTAATCTGCCTGATTTTAATATTGACTCCATTCTTCCTAACTCATTTCATGGCCCACTACATCATAACTTGCTTTAAACACTGATTTTGTTTCCAATGTTTTAAAATTTAAACATTATACTGAGTGATAATCATAATACATATTCATTGAGGATAACTTGAAACTACACAAAAGCCAAAGAAGAAAATAAGCCATTCAGATTTCCAAATACCAGAGCTAAGCCTTAACCTGTTGGTGCATTTTCCCTAAGGACGTCAAACAATGCAGACATTTCGTAAATTTTTAAAGGAACCTCTCATTTTTAGAAATCTGGATAGCAGTCAATTTTTCACTTTTCAAATGTTATAAAAGATAAAGTTTCCTAAATATTCATCACGTTTCCTTGAGATAAATTCCTAAAAGTACCATACAGTGCATGTGTGTGTGAACATTGCTCGGTCGTGTCCGACTCTTTGTGACAGTCCATAGGATTCTCCAGGCCAGAATACTGGAGTGGGTTGCCATTCCCTTCTCCAGGGGGTCTTCCCAACCCTTGGATCCAACCCGGATCTCCTGCACTGCAGGCAGACACTCTACCAGCTGGGCCACCAGGGAAGCCACATCTATTGAGACCCCACTGAGCAGTCATCAGAACGGCCCACATCAGGACACTGACGTCGCCAAGTGCTGGCGAAACCTGGAGCCACAGGAACTCTTGTTCTCTGCTGGTGGGAAGGCAGAATGGTGCACAAGTTTGCTGGTTTCTTACAAAGCTAAACATACCCTAACCATCAGAGTGAAAGTTAAAGTCACTCTGCCATGTCCAACTCTGCGGCCCCAGGGACTGTATATTCCCTGGAATTGTCCAGGCCAGAATACTGGAGTGGGTAGCTGTTCCATCCCCAGGGGATCTTTCCAAACAAGGGATCAAACTCAGGTCTCCTGCGTTGCAGGCGGATTCTCCACCTGCCAGCTGAGCCACGAGGGATCCACAGGGCTAACTATGGTAACTGTGGCCAAACCACCCCGTGGGAAAACACTGCCCGATTGCACTCCGGCAACAAACGTGCCCGTTTCTGTACTATATCACAACACTCACGTTACTACTTAACTTTAGCCTATTTTATAAGTAAACAATTGTCTTACAGTTCTACTTTGCATGTCTTTGATTACTGATATTTATGGACATTTCCCCCTATGTTTATTACCTATTCATGGATTGGAAAGTTTAGTTTTAGTATTTCATTGACTCAGTATGCTAATTTCATATTACTATTTTAAAACTTTAAAAAATTCACAAATTTTTCAAAATTATTTTAAGCCATTTAACAGCTTTCTGGAACATTTATCACCTTTCCTGTCTAAACGTCATTTTGTGAATGAAAACAATTGCTTTTAAGAGCATTAGTTTAACAAACATTTCAATATAAAAGGGTCTTGCACTGCCTAATACACAAAATAAGTATTTTATTGGTTGTTCAAAACTATTTTTATTTACCAAGTCTTCTTACTTAACCATGCTCTCATTTTCATGACAATTAAGAGTTTAGAATGTTTTTAATTAAATAATACATACAAAATAATATTTTAGAGGCAGTTTAACCTAATGCCTACATGCTTATCTACCCATGAAAGTAAAGATCTCTGTCAATCTGATTTACCACATATACTCCAGATAAGACAAATTATTCTTTAAAACTGAATTTTACTAATCTGGCAGCCAATGCTTTTTTTCAAAATACATTTTTCTACCTAATCTTTAATTTTCACCTGTTTATGAAAAGAAGATGCTTGGTAAGGCATGCTTTGCCACCAGGACGAGGGACAGAGCTGGGACACCCGGGCTCGGGGGTGAGCCCCACCCTCACTGTCGGCGCCGCCGGCACCAGGCCCCACACTGAGACCGGTCACCCCTCCATCGCACGGGATCTGTTTCCATGCTCTCCTCACTCAGCGGTCACGCGTTCACCAAGAGCTGGAAGTGTGACCAGTGCCAAAACGGGAATCCAAAGCTCAAAAAGGCCAGAAACATGACCTTTGCTCTCAGGCTTGCAAATGTAGAGAAATACAGCCATGTCATGACCGCCTTTAAATTCCAAACCAATATAATACAAACAGTTTCCTTCAACTCAAGAAGTAAGTCTCAAACTTTAGAAAGAACTTTCCCAAGTGGTGATAATTTTCCTTCTGAGTTACTACTGGCAATTGCTACATTCCTCTACAAGTAAAATAAGACAAAATAAAATGAATACATATACACATATATACACACACATACAAACTGTGAGACTAGCAGGTGTGCTTCAGGATATTGGTGACTTCTGAATTCGTTTTTAAACATTTAGCTAAGTGGTGTGTGTGTGTGTGCCCTGTCATGTCTGACTCTGTGTGGCCCCGTGGACTGTAGCCCACCAGGCTCCTCTGTCCATGGGATTCTCCATGGGAGAATACTGGCGTGGGTAGCCATGTCCTTCTCCAGGTGATCTTCCTGACCCAGGTTTTGAAACTCCATCTCTTGTGTCTCCTGCACTGGCAGGCAAATTCTTTACCACTAGTGCCACCTGGGAATCCCTTAGTTAAGTGTTTACTATTTGTCTTCTAGCAATGAGGAAAACTGGCTTCCCCAGTGGCTCAGTTGTTAATGCAGGAGACCCAGGTTTGATCCCTGGGTCAGGAAGATCCCCTGGAGAAGGACACGGCAACTCACTCCAGTGTTCCTGCTGAGGAAATCTCATGGACATAGGAGCCTGGCGGGCTATAAGTCCCTGGGATCACAAACAGTAAGACACGACTTACTGACTAAACAACACATGACTTAGTGACTAAATAGCACAATGAGAAAAATAACAATTTTATATTTGTGGAAAAGACACCATAAATGACATATGTGTTGGGCACTTATTCAGGAAATTTCTACCTTATCAATTTTTTATTGATTTTGGCCAAAAGCTATCTTAAAGTTTAGGTTGGAAAAAAAATGAGAAATGATGTTGTCTTTAAAATAAATTATCATAAACAAAACAACTAAAAAGGAACAAATTTTCACCACTTATTTGTAATTTATATGTTTCTCAGGAAATCCAAATATGATGAGTGTGTTTTTGCTAGACCTCTAAAATGACAAAGCAATCCCAGGTGAAATACAGCAGCTTACACACAGAAGGTACTAATGAGTGTTTAAAGATTAAACACTCTTGCTGGGAATGAAACTAATACCTATTTAATGCTTTCTGATCTACCATGTCTCTTGTTCTAAAAATACGCTTGTATGCATATTCTCCAAAATGGGTCAGTTACAGAAACAATGGATTCACATTCTAACGAGGAATAAAATAAACAAAATACAAAGGTTGATGCTACCAAGGCAGAAATTCACCAACGATTATAGACTTGTTCACAAAGATCAACATCTACAGCCTACAAAGAGAAGGCTATAGATCGGAGAATCAAATAGTATCATTGTTTACATTTAACGTTTCTTTACAGTCAACATAAAAAAATAAGGAGACAAAGGACAGACAATGGTTGTTAGGCTGGAGGGGAGACGTCAGACTTCTCACCACACGAGTGCAAAGCTGTGTCCGTTCCAGCGCCTTCCTATGTCTTCTTTTTCTCTTTTTCTTCTTTGGACTTGGATTTCTTACTTCATCAGAATACAAGAAATAAACTCTGGATTTCTAAATCTCAAAATATTAGACCCTATTGGTTTTTCTTATGGTCAAACTCTACTGTGTAGGTGTCTGTCACAACTTGATTGACAATAAAGCTACTGAAAACTGAAATTGACCTAACCAATTCCCACCCTTAACTGGAAAAAAAAAAAAAAAGAGAGACAAAAATCCCGAAAGCAAGCTCTTCCCAAGAAAAGGTGATTCTATTTAGAAATGTATTTTAGTTTCCCTTACTTCTTTTACCCATTCACAGGTTACAATCATCAAAATAATCAGTTCCTAAATACTGACAGATTACTTACCTTCCTGAGGCACAGCTGTGAGCAGTGACCATTAACTACTGTTCAAAGACAATCATGCAAACGGAAGAAATGGGAGCAGGAAAACCCCATAAACAGCGGGAGCTGACCAGTGAGCACTGAAGCTGTGACCACCACCAGCCCGGTCTTACCTGCCAACTCTCTGGGCTGGGCTGGCCTGCTGGATCCATTGCACGGAATGTTCTGATAGGGGGTGGATGAGGTGGCGTTTACCCAGGACTCCGGGGAGGAAAAGGTGAAAGAAGACTGGTTATTATGGTCCTGAAGCTCTTTACACTGAGCAAGACTGTCTTGAGGAGTGCTTACTTCTTCAGAACAAGGCTGCACTGAGCTAGATGAGATTCTTCTTTGGTACAAGGGCCGACCAGGTCCTCTGGGTTCATACTACACGAAGAAAAAGGACATTTCATAAATCTGTGACATTTACATCCTACTCTCTTATGGACACAGCAATCTCACTGATTAAGCAGAAATTCTCCACACCACTCTCTTCTGTGACTGTGAAACACCCCACAGCAGCCTGAGTGGTGGGCAGGGGGTCTGGAGACCTGGATTCAAACGCAGCTCTGGCCCTGGGCAGGCAGGCCTAGCACACGACGCATCTGATTTCTGACTCTGCTTTCTTGTTTGTAAGTTATGGACTGAACCACCTGTCTTCAGTTCTGAAGTTCCATCAATGTTTTAGGTAACATTAAATTAAGCATGAAGAAACATATCTGCTCAAAATTAAAAGGGGATATTACAGTCACAATCAATTGAACCACAATGTCTTGAACACACTTATCCATTTGAGGCTCGTCTGTGGGCCCTTCACAACCTCCCGGTTTATTATTCCTTAGACGTGATGGCAAGACAGGGTTCCCCACCCCCAACAGAAGTGCACCTGATTGGCCCCACTGCAGTCTTCCTTTAAATTGTCTTCAACTAAAACGGAACATTCATTATTCTTCATCCAATCCTTTGTATGTTTGAAACTCAATTATTTTTCTCCTCCCTAACTTGCACCAAAATTTCTTTAGCCCTCTGTCAGGACGTATTTGCCAGAAATTCCTTAAGTGCCCTCCAAGTTTCCTGGCCTGACTTTTATGACCATGGCTCAATCTCAGTCCTAACAGCAAGGCAGGATGTAGCAGAGTGAGTTGTCCAGCCCCGGTCTATGGCCAGACTCTCTGGGTAGACTTCAGGCTGCTTTTACTGGGAACATCACCCTGGGCAACTGACTTCACCTCTTGGGAACTTCAACCGTACATGTATCTTCATAACCCACAGTACGCAGCTCTTAGAACTGTGAGAATCGAATGAGTTCAGCACACAACCGTTAGAACACAGGAAGGGTCTGCTGTTAACCTAACAGAAAAGATAAACTTCCATGCTAGATCTTAAATGACAGGATGGGACTGGCTTTTTATTTCCCCCTCTCCCTCTCCCAGTAATAACAGACTTGCTATTCAGTTTCCAATCATTATTGTTAGGGGAAGCACACTGATTGAAACTGCCCACCCTGGCCAGGCACCATAGCAACCACTTGCGTGAGCTGTTTTATGACAGGAGGGCCTGGTACAGAACACGGAACTAATAAGCCACCATCAACTGGAAGAGTTCAGGAAGTCAAAAAGAGACTCCGCACGTCCGACCACCTCCCAGAATCCTCCTCACAGGCATCCATCTTGGCTGAACAAGGCGTGCACCACCAGGAAGGACTGAGTCAGAATGACTGGCTAAAGACAACCCGGAAACTAATCCCATCACCATAAAAGCCGAGACTGGGAGCCACTGGCAGAGCTGTTCTCCTGGGTTCCCTTACCCTCCTGCTCTCCACCCGGGTGCCCTTCCCAATAAATCTCTTGCTTTGCCAGCACATGTGTCCCCCCAGACAATTCATTTCCGAGAATTAGACAAGAGCCCAGTTTCGGCCCTGGAAGGGAATCCCCCTTCCTGCAACAATTATGACTGGGAGAGAACTTCCTTTTACCTTTTTTGTTACAAATAACTGGAAATCAGGAACTGGAGGTTAGATTACAAAGAAGAGAGAGAGATAAATGGGCACAGAAATAGCAGGATTTGGGGGGGATAAAATATAAGATAGCACAAGCAGATGTTGTCAGGTCAATCAAATGGGGAAAACTGTAGGGTCAGCATGTGAGAGTGATCACCACAGATGGAACCACAAGGATATCAACTGGGGAAGGGAATGGGCCTGGACTGGCTGCCCTTGAAGCAGAAAGGATGGGAGGAGAGGGAGGCGAGACTCTCACTGTCAAATGAGGAATGTCCGGGTCACTTCTGCATTTCCAAAGTTTTAGCTACTGGATGAGTAAAGTGACAACACTTCTGTCTCATCAATTCCTTTCTCATATATTTTTACTATTCTTTTGTCTTTATGTATAGTATCTAAATTCACTTTAGTTTTACTCTGCTTTAAAGGTATTTTTCTCCCAGTGGTTAAGATCATTCTGAATTTCCTATTTTCTAGAATATTAACCATTCTAACTACTGTCAACTGTGAATTTAATCAGTACATTCAAAATTTCTTTGTTGAAATGATTACTTTATGGCATTGGGTAGAACAACCCACCTTCTAAACTGCTCTCCTCTCTTTGGCCAGGCAGTGCATAAATGAATGGTCACAGCAGCTTGTCCAGTGTGGCTTTCTTACCGAGGTTTGTTAACAAGAAGATTAGCTCTCAGAATCAAAACGAAGTGCTTCTTTTCATTACCATGCCCTGAGTGTTCAGCACAATCAAAAACTGTAGGGGATCACATTCTAAAGGCTTTATGTGTGAACGGTGGTGGCTGTTCTACTCAAGTACAAAACTAATGTCTGTTAGTTTTGTACTTAGAAGAAAGAGGTAGAATAAATGATCTTCAAGGCCTCGGCTAATTCCAGTGTTCTAGTTTTACTTTAAAGTCTTCAATAAATCAAAGTCCTAATCAATGACAATATATTTAAACTTTTTATTATTAAAATATCCAAACATAATCCATCAACTTTAACAATCATCAACAATTTGATGTATCTGCTAAAATAAAGTGTTATGCCATCAAAAGCCTATTTAAGTTACTTAAATTTGAAAAAAAAAACAAACAAACTATTGAGAGCATGCTAATTGATTACAATTGTTGGGCAGTTAGAATAGGAACAAGGAGTCCAAAAGGCAGTGGCTAAAAGACAAAGGGAAAAGTCCGCGAGAAGGGAACAAAGGAAAAATATACGGACCTGAATGAGAACCTCAAGTGAAACAAACATGCCCCCTTCCAGGCTAGCCCTAATTTGCACAGGGCAGGCTCTGGGGAAGAGACAAAACCTATAAAAAGAGAAAGCAAGCCAACCTCTCCTTTGGGGTTGCTGGCCCTCACGCCTCAAGGGTGCACCATCCTTTGCTTGCCAAATAGAACTCTGAGGTAGAACCGCACTGGTCCCCTGGTCCCCCGTTGCAAGACAGAACTGAGGAAATTACACTCTCCCAACACAAGGAAATCCATTACGTGCAATGAGTTCAAAATTTCAGATGTTTTCCCCCCAGAGAGAAATTCCTATGAAGTACATTGAAAAAGGAGGGCCCACTAACAAAAATTTGAGAAAAAGATCCCTTACCTATAAAAAATTTATGTATTTTTGACAGAGAATGTTCTTTTATTTCCACCTACACTTAGGACCCTTAGGTTGTTTAAATATATATATATATAAGCTCTACTTTCCATTGTTTATTTCATTTCTTCTTTTATTTCCTGACCATTTTTTGCTTCCTGTTGTTTTTGCCCAGCTCTCATTTTTTCCCCAAAGAGACTCCTCTTTCTACGTACATCTCCTGCCAATCTGAAAATTCGGTTACTTATAGATGGCAACTCTACCAATGACTGGCATGCAGATTTAACTTTAGAGTCTTCAGGTCTGAAATAATTTCACTGTTACTCCTTAAAGTCTTATTTTCCTGTCAGAGATCCTTACACCTGGGTTCAGTATCAGCTTCACACATATTGTGTGTTTACAAACATTTTTCGTGTTTAAACTGTGATTCGTTATGTTGCTAAACATATGATCATTATTTTCTAAGTCTACTGCTAATATTTCCTTCTAAAAATCAAAGTATAATGCTAAAGTTCCAAAAGCTGTTTAAGAAGAAAAAGCTGAATGACTAACTTCATGTATGAGTTTCTATTTTTAAAGACTGCTGTCAGTTTAAGTAAAAATTCATAGTCTGCTTACCACTGTCTTAAAAGGTCCATCTCTAACATACCAGGTTAGCAGGCCATTTCACATATATATGCATAAATAAAAACTGGGGGAGAGGTTAGCAACTTAATGAATCAGGGCTCTACTTACAATTATACTGTCAAAGCTGATCATTAAGGAAGAGCTAAATGCTCTGGTGGAAATTCCAAGTCTCATTAACTATGGTGCCAGAAACCTTAATTAAAATAGAACATCTCATTTAAATGATTAGCTTTGATAATTTAAGTATGAATAGAGGTCTAATTTATTAATTTGTCCATCACTGTCTCTGTTATACACATCAGATGTTTGAGAGACCATGCAGTGACGGTCTCTCTGAGAAGACAGCACCACCTGGTTACGCAACATCAGTCACGCGCTCTCGTCATCCACCTTTGAAGTCAGGACAGGCAGAATACGTCAATCAGCCAAGAATACAACCTTCCAGCTCCGTCTGTACAGTAACACCATGTTCCACAGAAGGAGACCTGGCTGGACAGCTGGGGTAGGGGGATGGGAGGGTGAGCAGACACCAGTACTGAAATCGAGTACTGAAGGACAAGTACTTCCTGAAAACAGTACTGCCAACTAAGCTCAACACTAGAGCTGATTCAAAGAAAAAATGAAAATAAACAGATAGGTCAAAAAGTGTCTTTGTTCAAAAGCCTACATATAGGACAGAATTATTTCAAAGCAAATAACGTCATACAGACTTACACGTCATCTCTAAGATGGTGTAAGTAAATGTTGATTTATAGGAAGCTGATCAAAATTGGCGACTTACAAGAATTCTGTTTTCTTTAGCAGGCCACTACAATACCACCACTGCAGCGTGAACATGTGCAGCTGCATAAACATTTGGAGACTTCTATAATGACATTTTAAAAAGAATTTTCCACTTATTACTAATTGAGCACTTTTAATCAAACTGTCTCACGGTAAAGCACACCTTAAATGACGAGACCGTGGCCCTGCACCAGCGTCTGCAGTGGGGCTCTGTGTCAGACAGGAGTCCTCACCTGACAGAACTGTCTCCACTTAAGGAGAGTGAGGGTTTGTCTCTCAAGATAAAATGACTAGAAAGTATAACGGGGGAAAAAGGTCCTATTCATAACAAACAGCAAGAAAAAACCAATCTAAGGATAAATTCAACCAGAAATGAAAATATTACAGAATTTTACAGAGGAACACTCAGAAAACAAAGAAAAAAGGAAGGAGGGAAGGAAGAAGGAAAAAAGAATTAAAATATTGAAGACTGTACCAGTTCCTAAATCAGAGGTTTAAAATATTTTTAAAGACAAAATTTCCTCCAATGTAAGCTACCCAACTCAATGTAACTAAAATTAAAACCTCAGAAAGGTTTTTGTTTCTGTCTCAGGGGGAGGCGTTCATACAGGTATTCTAAGTTTCTAGTACAAAAACCAGAGAATAACCTCCTCTGTCCCGCACCCTTGAATAGTGACTGAAAGAAAAAAAAGAAGTAATAAGGGAGACACTTCACACCATCCAATCAGAAGACCAGAAAGCCTCAAAAATTAAAACAGTGTAATTCTGGTACAGAAACACATAGACAGATAAGGCAAAAAGCTAAAGTCCAGAAACACTGCGGTATATACTGAAGAATTACATCTCAGAGATTAGCCTCTAAAGTTATCATGCAAAGTGAAAACCTCACTCGGATCAAAATCACCCCTGAAAAAATCCTGAGTCACACCAAAATACCAGAAACTGAATCCTTGGAAGCTTAGAAGTCAGAGTTAACTTCTATTGTTTCTCTTTGCATTTCAGTACTGTTATAAAGAATTTAGTATTTGACAAGAAAGCTACTATTCTATTCAGTGAAAAGCAATAATTTAATAAAGAACATGAAAACAACTGGCTAAATATTTGGAGAAAACGGAATCATAACCTCAAGCTTGCACTGAAATTTGAAATCAAACTGGAGCCAATCAAGAATGGTCTGTAACCTGGGCCAGGTAAGGAAGACCTGTTGCCCTTTGTTCTCCTCACTCCATCACAGTGGCAAAGAATTAGACGTGGGAGAGGGTGCACACACCTCTGCCAGACCCAGGGCCCCAGCCTCATCCAGGCAGCTGAGGACCCGGTAAAGCAGGTAAGGGAAGCCCATGGAGTAAAGCTTTAAGCACCTAGAAATACTAAATGTTCTATCAGTTTTTTTAAGTTGCAAAGAGTGTCACAGAACAGGATAAAGGTCGCCTTTAGGGATCTTGACCTGGTGGGGAGAAAGGTCTGACGGGGTGACGTAACTGAGCAGAGTAGCCAGGGGAAAAGCTTGTCTCCAACAAGCAATCCCCCTCCACTCATCAGCGGTGCGCTCTCACCTGTGAGCGCTAGGAATACCACCTGTCACTGCAGGGGAACAAAACTGGCCGCCCCAAAACCGTCTCTCTGGCCTGAGGATTCATTTAGGCTGATTGTCTGTAAGGCCTGAAAGACTCAGGAAGAACCTCCCTCCCCCTTAACCGTCTAAGAGAATGCAGCTAGAGGACCTGAGACAAATACAGTGCAAACTAGGGGTCCAGCCAGGGAAGAAGCCAGCAAAGCCTGTCTGTTAAGATTCCTCCCTAGTTCCCCTGCCTCGGCCCTGTGGGCAAACACCACACCACACCTGTGCTTTTTCCTTCTCCATGTCAGTTGCCTCCCTCCATTCTGAACACCCAGCCACTACCCCACATCCTTTAGTCTTCAGTTGAAGACGGTACTTAAGGCAAGGGCTTCAACCATTTTGGTGAGTTACTCAGTTTTCTTGGATCTCACCCATGTATAGACAGTAATTAAACCTGGTTTGATGTTTCTCCTATTCATCTGTTTCATCATGTCAATTTAATTCTTAGGCCAGCCGGAAGAACCTAGAAGGGCAGAGGAAATTTCCTCCTTCCTGGCATTACAGTAGCTATCTTGGTATGACAAAATTAGGAATAATTGCTCTAGCTTCCACACTTTCCATGCTGAATAGGTGCATCTTTTGTCAAAACAAAATCAAAATTATTATCAAAAAGAAAAAACAAATGAAACACAGTATGAAAAACCATCTGCTCAAGTTAACTGTTCACATCTAGATATTTTCATCCTGTTTAAGTTTAATCTCTCAAGGCTTCTAGCAGTAAAGGGATTCACAGTGGGTAAGGAAGTAAAATGTTTTTCTGTTGTTAATGTTAAATAAATTATTTTAAAAGGTTAGAAATAAACAACAAACACACAAACCATTCATTCTGTGAGATGATTCATGCAAAATCACCTTTACAACACAACGCACACAAGTTATCCTAGTGTACTGAAAACATCGAAACCTGCAAATGTGGTAAAAATAATATTTTTCTTTGTCAAGGTATTTTCTTCAGTGTTGCAAGTTAGTCATCATTCGTGAATCTCATGCATCAAAATACAGATGACCAAATGTTTTTGCAAAAGTAATTTCACTCTGAGAACCCGATGACAACTGAAAGCGCTTATTCACACCCTCACAGCTGGACAGTGAGAACAAGCGTCAGGGGCTTGAAGGTGTGAAGAGCTTTAATTCCAAAACTGAGAAACATTTAAATAGATCAATGATTATAAGTACACTATTCAGTATTCAGCATTATTTACCAAAGTATGACACTTCATAAAACCTTATAAAAACTTTGGCATGTTACTTCCCCCACACATTATGAATTCATTTGATTAGTTAAAGTATCACAAGTGTTATCAGTAAAAATGGTGGAATAAGGAACACCATAAAAGCAATGAAAAAAACTGACAAAACCTGTCACAATCAACTTTCTTGGAATTCAGAAAATTAAAGCTTGAAGCAACCAGGGGAGCACTTACTCAAGAAAAACCAGGAAAACTTAGTAAGAACAGCAAGATTTGTGGCACTTTAACTTACCCTAGTCCCATTCTCCTGGTAGCCTTAAAAATAAGACCCTCCGTTTTCCAGCACCAGTATCAGAGCAGAAGGGCCTCACTGTCACAGAGCTGTAATTATTTATTTCGGCCTTTCTGGTACAAAACAACACTTGCTTTATCTTATCTCCCCTGGAACCCAGCCAGTGCCGAAGGGGCCGTATTGAAAATACTGACAAGGCAAATGCTTTAGCTGCTGCTGCCTGAAGCAACGGGCTGCGGCTGGACTGAAAGCTGGGCTCCAAAGCCAGAAAGCTTGAGAGGAAAGGCCGAGGTGTAAGATACTTCCGGGAAGAAAGACCTTGACAAGCTCTGACCTATTCCTTCCTGGGAATGCAGAAGACCACAAACACGCTGTGCCCGCGCTAGGACAGGCCTGAAGAGTCCTCCCCTCCGGCTGAGCCAGAGCCTGGAGAGGCAGGAAGTGAAAGCTAAAGCAGACACGTGAGCTGCCGGCTCAGTGAGGAAAGTGCACATGTGTGCGCACACACACACACACACCCCTCTGCAAAACTGGACAATGTCTTTGGTCCTGAGCCTTTAAGCAGATCTCTTGGCAATGACTATAGTCAATTACTCAGCCCTTCGAAGGAAAACATCAAGAGGCCACACAAAACAATTACAGGCTTTAAAAAATTACTTCAAAATTTAAAATAAAAAAATTAGTTCAGAAATGTTGCTAGACAAACAAATGACAACAAAATAAAAAAACAAAAAGATGAAAAAAAGACATTCCATGCAAACAATAACCAAAAGTGAGCTGGAGTGGCCATACAAATGTCAGAAAAAAGCACACTCAGAGACAAAAACTGTTATGAGAGACAAAGGACACCATATAATGATGAAAGGCCAACCTATCAAGATGATACAACAACTGTAAATATATGAAAGCTAAGGACAGAACTCCAAAATAACATGATGAAGCATAAACTGACAGAATTAAAAGGAGAAATAGACAATTCAACAATAACAGCTGGAGACTCCAACATTCTCCTTTCGATAATAGATATAAGACCTGAACAACAGACCCAAGGGAAAGAGAAATTGTGAACAATTTTAACCAAAAAGACCTAACAAGTTCACAGAACCCTCCATCCAACAAGAGCAAGTACACATTCTTCTCCAGTGCACCAGTGTTTCAGGCGCATCAAACAAGTCTCAACAATTTTTTAAATAATAGAATTATACAAAGTATGTTCTCCAACCACACGGGATTAAATCAGAAGAAATCAATAACAGCAGGGAATCTGGGAAACAGACCCCAGCAATATCTGTTTTCTCTAATTTTGCCAAATATATACCTTAGACATTAAACTAGAAGTTCTGGCCAGGGAAATTAAGCAAGCAAAAGAAATAAAAAAAATCTACGTTAGACAGAAAGAACAAAATTATATTTGTAGATGACATTATCTTCTATACAAAAAATCCAAATTATCCACAAAAAAATCTATTAGAGCTGACAAAGAGTTCTGCAAATCTGAAGATGCACAACCAACACACAGTCAACAGTATTTCTAAACTAGTAGTGAACAACCAAAAAAATGAAACTAAGAAAACATTTACAATAGCACAAAAAATATACTTGGAATAAATTTAACAAAAGAAGTATAAGAAATAATTGGAAAATTACAAAACACTACTGAAAGAAATTTTCAAAGACATCTCATGTTCAGGTACCAGAAGACTTTATATTGTTAAGATGTCAATACTTCCCAAGTTAATCTACAAATTTAAAGCAATCCCTTTTAAAATCCCAGCTCACTCTTTTTTTTGCAGAAACTGACAAACTAACCCTAAGTTCCATATGGTAATTCAAAGAACCCAGAATAGCCAAAACTATCTTGAAACAGAAGAACAAAGTACAAAGACTCATACTTCCAAACAGGAAACTCAGGACAAAGCTACAGTATACAAGCCAGTGGTCAGCATAAGGACATAACAGATCCAGGAACAGAACTTAAGAGTCAAGATGTAAACCCAAAGGTCTATGGTCAATTGATTTTTGACAAGGTTGCTAAGACCATAAACTGGAGAAAGAACAGTCTTTCCAACAAATGGTGCAAATAAAACTCAACGACCACATGCAAAATAATGAATTAAGACACCTACCTCACAAAATGCACAAAAATTATTTCAGAATGGATCAGAGAATTAAACGTAAGAACTAAAACTATAAAACTAGGGAAGGTAGATGTAATTCTCTGTGACCTTGGCCTATGCAATCGTTTCTTAGACATGACACCAGAAGCATGATGAACAAAGAAAAACCAGACGAATTGGACCTTATCTAAATTAAAGCCTTTGCTGCATCAAAGGATACTCTCAAGAGGGTGAAAAGACAGTCCACAAAATGGGAGAAAATACTGCAAATTATATGTGATAAGAACCTATATCCAAGATATACACAAAAACTCTTATGGCTCCACAACACAAAGACAATTGTTTTTCAAAGCAAAGGATCTGCATAGACATTTCTCCAAAGAAGATGTACGAATGGCCAACACACATATTAGAAGACGCCCAGCATCATTAGTTTAGGGAAATGCAAATCAAAATGAAATACTGTTTCACACCCACTAGGATGGCTATAATTTTTTTTAAAAAAGGACAAATTAGAATATAAATGATGCAAGACACTGTGGAAAACGGTTCGGCTGCCTCTCAAAAACAGTTACCATATGACCCAAGAATTTCAGGTACAAGAGAACTGAAAATATACTTTCACACAAAATTTGTTCATGAATGCACATAGACACATTATTCATAATAGCAAAAGAAAAAAAAGAAACAACCCAAATGTCCATCAAATGATGAACATATAAACAAATGGCAGTATATCCATACAACAGAATATCACTCAGCCATGAAAAATTATGAGGTATTGATACACGCTACAAAGTGGATGAGCTTCAAAAGCATGATGCTAAATGAAAGAAGACACGAAAGACCACATGAATGATTCCATTTATACCAAAAGTCTCTACAGGGACAGAAAACAGATTATTAGTTGTTGGGGACTAGAGGCAGGGAAGGCTGGGGAGTAACTGCTCAATGGTGATGGTGTTTCTCTGAGGGTGGCAAAAATGTTCTAACATTAGACAGTGGTGGTTGCTGCATGATATTGTGCATATACGAAAATCCATTAAATTTTACTCTAAAACGGACACTTTCAAATGGATAAAATAGTGAATTGCAACAAATTACCTCCAAAACAGACAAATAAGATATATAGAAATGTCCCTATGAAACTTAACTTTTTAATCAGCATCTATAGCAGAATATTTGCAAAATATGAATTATTTCTAAAGCCTTTAGAAATCACTAAGGAACCACCAAAATGAAGTCAAAAAAATATTTTTCACATCCCAAAAGTCTAAATGTTTACCCTGTTTTAAGACATTTGGGATTGATAATGATCACACAAACTTTACACATTCTTATTTCTAATAGCTGAGCTTAAAAGGAATAGCTAGACAACATTTCTATAGTCCAAACAGTATCATTTTTGAAGTTTTTTTTTTTTTTGAAGTTTTATAATCTAGAATTACTATGATCTTTAATCAGTGAAGGTCCATAAAGATGCTCTTTGGCAACACCAATATATTTTAAGAAAAATTCCATTTACCTTAAAATGCTTAGCTTAGCATTGCCATTTCTACGTTAAGCACTGCGCATTCTGACGTCTGGGAGTCAGATGTTAACTGCCCCAGGCTAAGAAAGCAGGGATGGGTGAGAGGAGAAACCACGGCTGGCTGAGAAAGCCAGCACTGGTCACGGAGTCTAATGAACAAACTTGTAATCAACAAAAATAAAGTAAGTAAAAAGATGAGACACTAAAATCCATTTCCCCAGATTAGACAGGACAAAGCTTCTTAAGTGAATAGCCTCCTCAAGTCAGTCAGATGTTAAATGCTCTAAAACAGTTACAATAAAAGGCTCTGACAGGCTTCATGTTTTAACACTGACCCTTCTACAAGGTCTGAAATATGAAATAGCACAGTAACAGGGGAAAAATGAAAATAAATTCCAAGAACATGCAGGTAAATCAATGAAATTAGAACACTCCCTCATCTCACATAAAAAATATACTGGATAGTTTAAAGACCTAAATATAAGACATGACAACAAAAAGCTTCTAGAAGAGAACACAGCCAACATTTATGGACGTAACGCACGGCAGTATTTTCTTACGTCAGTCTCTCATGGCAAAAGAAACAGAAGCAAAAATAAACACAGGGGACCTAACCAAACTTAAAAGCTTTTGCATAGCAAAGGAAACCATCAACAAAATGAAAAGACAACCTAAGGAATGGAAAAAAATATTTGTAAATGACCTCACCATCAAAGGGTTAATTTCCAAAGTACACAAATAACTCATACAACTCAAGGTCAAGAAAGCAAACAACCCAATCAAAAAATGGGCAGGAGACCTAACAGACATTTCTCCAAAGACATACAGATGGCCAAAAAGCACATGAAAAGATGCTCAACATCGCTAATTATTAGAGAAATACAAATTAAAACCACAATAAGGTACCACCTCACACTGGTCAGACTGGCTATCATTAAAACGTCTACAAATAATGAAAGCTAAAGAGGGTGTGCAGAAAAGGGCACCCTCCTGCACTGTCTGGGGGAAGCAAGTGGCGCCGCCGCCGCCGTGGGAAATGGCGTGGAGGCTCTGTAACAGCTAAAACCAGAGCCACCATGCGACTTGGCAATTTCACTCCTGGGCACACATCTGGAAAAGACAAAAATTCTACCTTGAAAAGATACATGTGCCCCACTGTTCATAGCAGCACTGTTTAGAATAGCCAAGACATGGAAAACAAACTCAGTGTCCATCGACAGATGAATGGATAAAGAAAATGTGTGTGTATATATATGCATGGGCTTTCCTGATGGCGCAGATAGTAAAGAATCTGCCCACAATGCAGAAGACCCAGGTTCGATTCCTGGGTTGGGAAGATCCCCTGGAGAAGGAAATGGCAAAACACTCCAGTACTCTTACCTGGGAAATCCCATGGACAGAGGCGCCTGGTGGGCTACAGTCTGTGGGGTCATAAAGTGTTGGACATGACTGAGCAACTAACACACACACACACACACACACACACACACAGTGGAATATATTTATATGTATGTGTGTGTGTGTGTATGTTTGTGTGTGTGTATGTATGTGTGTGTGTGTATAAAACAGAATACTACTCAGCTACAAAAAAAATGAATTTTGCCATTTGCAGCAACATGGATGGGCCTGGAGATTATCACACCAAGTGAAGTCAAAGTATTATATGATACCATTTATATGCAGAATCTGTAAAATAACACAAATGAATCTATATACAAAACAGAAAGAGGCACACAGACATAGAAAACTCATGGCTATTAACTTATGGCTATCAAAAGTGGGGGAAGGGGGTGAACTGGGAGTACGGGATGAACGAACACAAACTGCTGTGAATTAAGCAGACGGGCAACACAGATTGCTGTGTGACACAGGGGACAGTGCTCAGTACCTCACAACAGCCCGCCGTGGGAAACAGAGTGATACATACGTGTGTATGCATATGACTAGACCGCTGTGCCCGCCGTGGGAGACAGAGTGATACATATGTGTGTATGCATATGACTAGACCGCTTTGCCCGCCGTGGGAACAGAGTGATACACACGCATGTATGCATGTGACTAGACCGCTTTGCCCGCCGTGGGAGACAGAGTGATACACACGCATGTATGCATGTGACTAGACCGCTTTGCCCGCCGTGGGAACAGAGTGATACACACGCATGTATGCATATGACTAGACCGCTTTGCTGTACAGCTGAAACTAACACAATACTGTAAAGCAGCTATGCTTCAATAAAAAAACAGAGCTTTAAAATGAAGCTGAAAAACAAGTTGCAAGAAAAGATTGTCTTTACTTAAGATCATCTTTTCAGTTGCAAGAATTTAAGACTATTAAATTCAATAAGATCTGTCCACTAACATTATCAAACCAATAAACATTGATTTTTTTCACAATCAACTGATGGCTGAAAGGAGAAATGGAGAAGACAGAAACGTACCTCTTCTAAGCTGGGGAGCGAAGAGGACGACACCGTCCGGGAGGACAGCGGGTGGAGCGGCTCCTGACCGACAGCCGGCGGGTGGCTCTGCATTTGCACAAAAGGGGTCTGCGGGGGCCTGTGCGGCAGTGGAGGTAGGCCGTAGGGAAAGCCCGGCCCCATCAGGTGGTTCTGCTGTAAGTTAGCGAAAGTCCACGCTCCATCAGGGGCCAGGTACTTCAGAGGAGGAGGGGTGAGGTGCTCCGACGGCAACGAGAAAGGAGAGCTGAACATCGGGGGTGGCAGGCGCTGTGGGAACGCAGGGCTGTTGGCCGCCTCAAGGTCTCTGCTGCTGTCAGTGAAGTTCGGAAAGTGGGTGCTGTGGTCTGCGCCGGACGGGGGCGAGGAGGCTGCTGGTGGGCTCCTAGTCTGAATTTGTCTATACTGCAAAAGTCTTGATTGAGGTGGTGGCATTTCAGCTAGTTCCCGTGTTTCACTTTGCTCACGATTAGACAGTTCTCTGAGTAAGTCTTGAAACCTATGTAAGGATGATGAAATACGAGGAGAGCTTAGTCAACTACATGTGTAATTTTTACAAACAAAAGCATAATAACTAGAACTAACATTAATTCATCTCAAAAGCAAGCATTAATGCTCACAGATGTTGAACTGAAGACACTAACTATACCCAAGTATCTGACTTCTTTCTTCCCCTTTTGGATTTAAAAGCAACTGTCCTTGTCTTTCCATGCCTTTGGTAGCTGGCAGTTACAGAAGGTCACCGTAACAGTGGATCTTACTCAGAAGGGATTGGGAAATGCTTCACTGCAGTCAAATGACACACCATAAAAACAAATTTAGAATGAGCACTGAAGACTCAAACATCTGACTTAAAAGAGGGTAGAATTTTGTGCAAAAAATATATTGGTAGTAAATGCATAATTTTTAACTTTTAACCTCTAATTTAATTCTGTTCTCTTTGCATTCTTTGCATTATGACTGAATACGGAAAAAACACCCACAGTGATGGTACATGTCTCTTTCACAAGAGACTGCAAAGCTAGAGGCCACATAAATGCACGGTCCACAGCAGACCTTCCACACCTAGGTTTTCACAAGTTACTTCTAAAAAGATGTTCTACATTTTAGAGTCAATCGACAGAACTGCATAGCAGTTGCCTAGAAGGCTGGCATCCAGTTTCTTTGGGGCAGTGTTCCAGTATGAGGCTAACAGGACAACATTCAAGAAAGAAAACAGTACGGAGGCCACGTCTCAGGGGCCCTGTTCAGTCTGCTGAAACGAGTGTGAGGCAGTTGTTTCTGACCGTGAGTCAGTCGTTTCTGCTTCATCTTCGGCACTGCTGGGGAGCTTCCAGTCTGCTCTCACTGGGGGCTGATGCAATCCAACGGGCGGCTGGGGAAGGTGCTGGAGGTGCGGGTGAGGGTGGTGATGGTGCGGGTACGGGAGGCTGCCCTGACTGAGATAGGCGTGGTGCTCGCTCCACTGCTGTAGCCGCACATGCTGCTGCCTCAGGGTTTCCAGAGCTACACTCCCATGCATACGATCTGTAATCACATTTGTAGCAAGTTTAAGTTATCAGCGTTTAGGGTTTCAAGTTAATGTCTTCAAGAATTTTTACAATCAGATATTCTCCACAAAGACACGGCTACCATATGAGTTTGGAGAGAGCAGGACTTCTAATTTCCCAGTAACTAAATCACGGTAATGATGGGGATTCCTCCTCACCTACAGCATGACGTAACCTGACACCAACTGTACGCTTAGTTCTATATAGCATTTGGAACTAGATTCTGATTATTACACTAAGTTTTTTTTTGGCCAGCGTTATGTGAAGAAATGAATCAATCCTGATTCAAATGAATACTGTATAGCACACGTCACTCAAGTAAACACTCCCAGACGCTGTCCCGTCCTGCAGCGACAGGAGAACTCACCCAAAGCCTCCCCCATCGGCAGGCCCGGGGGGCTCTCGTCCGGGAAGCTGTTCAGAGGTGAAGGCAGGATGGGGCCGGGCTGCGTGAGGGCCCGCAGGGGACTGTGGCCCTCCTGCAGCACGGGTGGAGGCTGCTGCTCGGGAACCACAGCCTCCGCGGGCGGGGACTGTGGTCGGTGGGGAACCGTGTTACTGAAAAAAGCACTGCCGGGGCCGGCCGGGTAGGCAGGGGAGAGCTGAGGCGGCGGCGGGCCCAGCTGAGGGGCCACCTGACTGGGCTGGGTTGGCACCGGGCTCGGCTGTTCAGGCAAGTTACTCTGCTGCTGATTCAGCAAGGCGTGCTGCTGCGGAATTGGGAAGGGTGGTCTCGGGAGCTGGGGAAGGGGATGAAAATGACGACCGGGGATGGCATACTGTGCATGGGGGGCAGGGAGAGGAAGGTTTATGTGTCTTGGGGTGAGATTATCTTTGCGATGAAATTTGGGATTGGGATAAACAATGCCAGGACGTGATTCAGGACTTCTGTTCTGCGGGTTTGATTCCAAATCAATCTAAAAAAAAAAAAAAAGGAGAAATATTTTTTAGCTGCAGAAGATCTAAGTCCTGTGGCTTCCCACCTTTCCTCCCCTCAGCAATTCTAAAGGATATGATCCACTCTTATCAGTAGGAGCAAGAGCATTGCGTGCCTAGTAAATCACTTTCTGACAATCAAGTAAAAGAATATTCTTTAAATCAGGAAACATGAAACAGAAAAAACAGCATATTAAATCTGAGTCATAAGGAGAGATACTACTATTTTAATAGCATATCCATTTTAAAAACATTATTATTTTTTTTTTTACATTTCCTTCTTGGAAAGATAACCAATTATTTCCTTCTGATATAAATCACTGAAATGTGTTCTTTCTTTCTGATTTTATTGCTTTTATACATCTCTTCCCTCAAACATATCTACATTAAAAAACTTGTCTCAACTTAAATAACTCTGAAGTGAACAAAAAAATAAGTACTATATCATCTCTGAATAATCTGTTTGGCTGTCAATTTTTGCCATCATTCCTTCAACAAACACTTATTGAGGGCGTATCAAGGACACTGTGCCTGATGTGAGAGATTAAAGGCACAATAAGACTGCATCTGTACCATCAAGACTGCAGAGCGAGGGCTGGCAAAGCCTGGCCCCCAGGCCATTTCCAGTCCACTATATTTTTGTCCACGAAGTTTTACTGGAACACAGCCACACTCATTCATTTACATGCTGTGTCTCTTTTCTCACAACGATGGCAGAGGTGAGCAGTTGCAACAGAAGCCACATGGCCCACAAAGTCTGAGAATTTACTATCTTACAGAAAGTTTTCTAAAATCTGGCTCAGAGTCCAGTAGAGGACATCACACATAAACGTAAAATTAGAGGTGTTTTAAGAGGGTGTGACATGAGATCCCACAGCCTGAGAAAATCAAGGGTGACTTCACAGAGATGATGACACTTGGGCTGAATCTTTACAAGAGGTTGGAGTTTTGCAGTGAGGGAAAGACATACTAGAAAAAGGTAGCAGCTTACACACCGAGAGAGGAGAGCAGACGAAAAGCACGGTGGCTACGAGGGGATGAGAAGTTTTGTGTACACAGAGCTACAACTAGGCTTGCATGCTAATTTCCTCCTCCTTGACATCAAATAAAACTTCAACAGCCCAATTACACAAGACCCTGAATGATTCAATTCTGAATGTAAACATTTTCCTTTTAATCTCAAAGACTGTGGTAAGCTACTGAAGGTTTTTAAGCTACAGCATGCTGTCTTCCTTCTGAAACACAAGAAGGGAAGGGACTGGAAGAGGACAGATTAGTTTTCACGGAAACTCCCTCTGAGGCTGGTGATGAAGAAGTAAGGGTGTCTGAGGACAAAAAGTGTCAAGTCCAAAGTTGTCAGCTAGCAGGGTGGAATCCTGAGTGTTTAATCTCTAAGGCGAGGTCATCCTCTGATCATGAGAATAATGGCGGAAGGTACCCAGTCATCCAAAGAGCCGCTGAGTAAACGGGCAAAGGGAGCCTGGTACACAGAGGAAACACAGGCAGGTGCCCCACGGGTGCCCTGAGGCC